>NW_027665918.1:0-36186 GCF_963924005.1 Protomyctophum bolini
AATGGCACTTTGGGACTGTGAAAGTGACATTTTGGCCCTGTTGTCCCAAACTGCCCCAGCACTTCCCACATTGCTCAAAGTGGCTAGCTTTCATCCCAACACAGCTTATAGGGCCATACGGTACATAGTTTTCAAGTTACAGACTAAGCTAAGCAAAAGTGAACCAGGCCTTTTTACTGTGAAAATGGCACTTTGGGACTGTGAAAGTGACATTTTGGCCCTGTTGTCCCAAACTGCCCAGCACTTCCCACATTGCTCAAAGTGCTAGCTTTCATCCCAACACAGTTTATAGGGCCATACGGTACATAGTTTTCAAGTTACAGACTAAGCTAAGCAAAATGAATCTTTTTTTTTTTACTGTGAAAACGGCACTTTGGGACTGTGAAAGTGACATTTTGGCCCTGTTGTCCAAACTGCCCCAGCACTTCCCACATTGCTCAAAGTGGCTAGCTTTCATCCCAACACAGTTTATAGGGCCATAACGGTACATAGTTTTCAAGTTACAGACTAAGCTAAGCAAAAGTGAACCAGGCCTTTTTACTGTGAAAATGGCACTTTGGGACTGTGAAAGTGACATTTTGGCCCTGTTGTCCCAAACTGCCCCAGCACTTCCCACATTGCTCAAAGTGGCTAGCTTTCATCCCAACACAGTTTATAGGGCCATACGGTACATAGTTTTCAAGTTACAGACTAAGCTAAGCAAAAGTGAACCAGGCCTTTTTACTGTGAAAATGGCACTTTGGGACTGTGAAAGTGACATTTTGGCCCTGTTGTCCCAAACTGCCCCAGCACTTCCCACATTGCTCAAAGTGGCTAGCTTTCATCCCAACACAGTTTATAGGGCCATACGGTACATAGTTTTCAAGTTACAGACTAAGCTAAGCAAAAGTGAACCAGGCCTTTTTACTGTGAAAATGGCACTTTGGGACTGTGAAAGTGACATTTTGGCCCTGTTGTCCCAAACTGCCCCAGCACTTCCCACATTGCTCAAAGTGGCTAGCTTTCATCCCAACACAGTTTATAGGGCCATACGGTACATAGTTTTCAAGTTACAGACTAAGCTAAGCAAAAGTGAACCAGGCCTTTTTACTGTGAAAATGGCACTTTGGGACTGTGAAAGTGACATTTTGGCCCTGTTCGTCCTTTCCAAACTGCCCCAGCACTTCCCACAATGCTCAAAGTGGCTAGCTTTCATCCCAACACAGTTTATAGGGCCATACGGTACATAGTTTTCAAGTTACAGACTAAGCTAAGCAAAAGTGAACCAGGCCTTTTTACTGTGAAAATGGCACTTTGGGACTGTGAAAGTGACATTTTGGCCCTGTTGTCCCAAACTGCCCCAGCACTTCCCACATTGCTCAAAGTGGCTAGCTTTCATCCCAACACAGTTTATAGGGCCATACGGTACATAGTTTTCAAGTTACAGACTAAGCTAAGCAAAATGAAACTTTTTTTTTTTACTGTGAAAACGGCACTTTGGGACTGTGAAAGTGACATTTTGGCCCTGTTGTCCCAAACTGCCCCAGCACTTCCCACATTGCTCAAAGTGGCTAGCTTTCATCCCAACACAGTTTATAGGGCCATACGGTACATAGTTTTCAAGTTACAGACTAAGCTAAGCAAAAGTGAACCAGGCCTTTTTACTGTGAAAATGGCACTTTGGGACTGTGAAAGTGACATTTTGGCCCTGTTGTCCCAAACTGCCCCAGCACTTCCCACATTGCTCAAAGTGGCTAGCTTTCATCCCAACACAGTTTATAGGGCCATACGGTACATAGTTTTCAAGTTACAGACTAAGCTAAGCAAAAGTGAACCAGGCCTTTTTACTGTGAAAATGGCACTTTGGGACTGTGAAAGTGACATTTTGGCCCTGTTGTCCCAAACTGCCCCAGCACTTCCCACATTGCTCAAAGTGGCTAGCTTTCATCCCAACACAGTTTATAGGGCCATACGGTACATAGTTTTCAAGTTACAGACTAAGCTAAGCAAAAGTGAACCAGGCCTTTTTACTGTGAAAATGGCACTTTGGGACTGTGAAAGTGACATTTTGGCCCTGTCGTCCCTGTTGTCCCAAACTGCCCCAGCTCTTGCCACAATGCTCAAAGTGGCTAGCTTTCATCCCAACACAGTTTATAGGGCCATACGGTACATAGTTTTCAAGTTACAGACTAAGCTAAGCAAAAGTGAACCAGGCCTTTTTACTGTGAAAATGGCACTTTGGGACTGTGAAAGTGACATTTTGGCCCTGTTGTCCCAAACTGCCCCAGCACTTCCCACACTGCTCAAAGTGGCTAGCTTTCATCCAACACAGTTTATAGGGCCATACGGTACATAGTTTTCAAGTTACAGACTAAGCTAAGCAAAAGTGAACCAGGCCTTTTTACTGTGAAAATGGCACTTTGGGACTGTGAAAGTGACATTTTGGCCCTGTTGTCCCAAACTGCCCCAGCACTTCCCACATTGCTCAAAGTGGCTAGCTTTCATCCCAACACAGCTTATAGGGCCATACGGTACATAGTTTTCAAGTTACAGACTAAGCTAAGCAAAAGTGAACCAGGCCTTTTTACTGTGAAAATGGCACTTTGGGACTGTGAAAGTGACATTTTGGCCCTGTTGTCCCAAACTGCCCCAGCACTTCCCACATTGCTCAAAGTGGCTAGCTTTCATCCCAACACAGTTTATAGGGCCATACGGTACATAGTTTTCAAGTTACAGACTAAGCTAAGCAAAAGTGAACCAGGCCTTTTTACTGTGAAAATGGCACTTTGGGACTGTGAAAGTGACATTTTGGCCCTGTTGTCCCAAACTGCCCCAGCACTTCCCACATTGCTCAAAGTGGCTAGCTTTCATCCCAACACAGTTTATAGGGCCATACGGTACATAGTTTTCAAGTTACAGACTAAGCTAAGCAAAAGTGAACCAGGCCTTTTTACTGTGAAAATGGCACTTTGGGACTGTGAAAGTGACATTTTGGCCCTGTTGTCCCAAACTGCCCCAGCACTTCCCACATTGCTCAAAGTGGCTAGCTTTCATCCCAACACAGTTTATAGGGCCATACGGTACATAGTTTTCAAGTTACAGACTAAGCTAAGCAAAAGTGAACCAGGCCTTTTTACTGTGAAAATGGCACTTTGGGACTGTGAAAGTGACATTTTGGCCCTGTTGTCCCAAACTGCCCCAGCACTTCCCACATTGCTCAAAGTGGCTAGCTTTCATCCCAACACAGTTTATAGGGCCATACGGTACATAGTTTTCAAGTTACAGACTAAGCTAAGCAAAAGTGAACCAGGCCTTTTTACTGTGAAAATGGCACTTTGGGACTGTGAAAGTGACATTTTGGCCCTGTTGTCCCAAACTGCCCCAGCACTTCCCACATTGCTCAAAGTGGCTAGCTTTCATCCCAACACAGTTTATAGGGCCATACGGTACATAGTTTTCAAGTTACAGACTAAGCTAAGCAAAAGTGAACCAGGCCTTTTTACTGTGAAAATGGCACTTTGGGACTGTGAAAGTGACATTTTGGCCCTGTTGTCCCAAACTGCCCCAGCACTTCCCACATTGCTCAAAGTGGCTAGCTTTCATCCCAACACAGTTTATAGGGCCATACGGTACGTAGTTTTCAAGTTACAGACTAAGCTAAGCAAAAGTGAACCAGGCCTTTTTACTGTGAAAATGGCACTTTGGACTGTGAAAGTGACATTTTGGCCCTGTCGTTCCTGTTGTCCCAAACTGCCCCAGCACTTGCCACAATGCTCAAAGTGGCTAGCTTTCATCCCAACACAGTTTATAGGGCCATACGGTACATAGTTTTCAAGTTACAGACTAAGCTAAGCAAAAGTGAACCAGGCCTTTTTACTGTGAAAATGGCACTTTGGGACTGTGAAAGTGACATTTTGGCCCTGTTGTCCCAAACTGCCCCAGCACTTCCCACATTGCTCAAAGTGGCTAGCTTTCATCCCAACACAGTTTATAGGGCCATACGGTACATAGTTTTCAAGTTACAGACTAAGCTAAGCAAAAGTGAACCAGGCCTTTTTACTGTGAAAATGGCACTTTGGGACTGTGAAAGTGACATTTTGGCCCTGTTGTCCCAAACTGCCCCAGCACTTCCCACATTGCTCAAAGTGGCTAGCTTTCATCCCAACACAGTTTATAGGGCCATACGGTACATAGTTTTCAAGTTACAGACTAAGCTAAGCAAAAGTGAACCAGGCCTTTTTACTGTGAAAATGGCACTTTGGGACTGTGAAAGTGACATTTTGGCCCTGTTCGTTCCCTGTTGTCCCAAACTGCCCCAGCTCTTGCCACAATGCTCAAAGTGGCTAGCTTTCATCCCAACACAGTTTATAGGGCCATACGGTACATAGTTTTCAAGTTACAGACTAAGCTAAGCAAAAGTGAACCAGGCCTTTTTACTGTGAAAATGGCACTTTGGGACTGTGAAAGTGACATTTTGGCCCTGTTGTCCCAAACTGCCCCAGCACTTCCCACATTGCTCAAAGTGGCTAGCTTTCATCCCAACACAGTTTATAGGGCCATACGGTACATAGTTTTCAAGTTACAGACTAAGCTAAGCAAAATGAATCTTTTTTTTTTACTGTGAAAACGGCACTTTGGGACTGTGAAAGTGACATTTTGGCCCTGTTGTCCCAAACTGCCCCAGCACTTCCCACATTGCTCAAAGTGGCTAGCTTTCATCCCAACACAGTTTATAGGGCCATACGGTACATAGTTTTCAAGTTACAGACTAAGCTAAGCAAAAGTGAACCAGGCCTTTTTACTGTGAAAATGGCACTTTGGGACTGTGAAAGTGACATTTTGGCCCTGTTGTCCCAAACTGCCCCAGCACTTCCCACATTGCTCAAAGTGGCTAGCTTTCATCCCAACACAGTTTATAGGGCCATACGGTACATAGTTTTCAAGTTACAGACTAAGCTAAGCAAAAGTGAACCAGGCCTTTTTACTGTGAAAATGGCACTTTGGGACTGTGAAAGTGACATTTTGGCCCTGTTGTCCCAAACTGCCCCAGCACTTCCCACATTGCTCAAAGTGGCTAGCTTTCATCCAACACAGTTTATAGGGCCATACGGTACATAGTTTTCAAGTTACAGACTAAGCTAAGCAAAAGTGAACCAGGCCTTTTTACTGTGAAAATGGCACTTTGGGACTGTGAAAGTGACATTTTGGCCCTGTTGTCCCAAACTGCCCCAGCACTTCCCACATTGCTCAAAGTGGCTAGCTTTCATCCCAACACAGTTTATAGGGCCATACGGTACATAGTTTTCAAGTTACAGACTAAGCTAAGCAAAAGTGAACCAGGCCTTTTTACTGTGAAAATGGCACTTTGGGACTGTGAAAGTGACATTTTGGCCCTGTTGTCCCAAACTGCCCCAGCACTTCCCACATTGCTCAAAGTGGCTAGCTTTCATCCCAACACAGTTTATAGGGCCATACGGTACATAGTTTTCAAGTTACAGACTAAGCTAAGCAAAAGTGAACCAGGCCTTTTTACTGTGAAAATGGCACTTTGGGACTGTGAAAGTGACATTTTGGCCCTGTTGTCCCAAACTGCCCCAGCACTTCCCACATTGCTCAAAGTGGCTAGCTTTCATCCCAACACAGTTTATAGGGCCATACGGTACATAGTTTTCAAGTTACAGACTAAGCTAAGCAAAAGTGAACCAGGCCTTTTTACTGTGAAAATGGCACTTTGGGACTGTGAAAGTGACATTTTGGCCCTGTTCGTTCCCTGTTGTCCCAAACTGCCCCAGCTCTTGCCACAATGCTCAAAGTGGCTAGCTTTCATCCCAACACAGTTTATAGGGCCATACGGTACATAGTTTTCAAGTTACAGACTAAGCTAAGCAAAAGTGAACCAGGCCTTTTTACTGTGAAAATGGCACTTTGGGACTGTGAAAGTGACATTTTGGCCCTGTTGTCCCAAACTGCCCCAGCACTTCCCACATTGCTCAAAGTGGCTAGCTTTCATCCCAACACAGTTTATAGGGCCATACGGTACATAGTTTTCAAGTTACAGACTAAGCTAAGCAAAATGAATCTTTTTTTTTTACTGTGAAAACGGCACTTTGGGACTGTGAAAGTGACATTTTGGCCCTGTTGTCCCAAACTGCCCCAGCACTTCCCACATTGCTCAAAGTGGCTAGCTTTCATCCCAACACAGTTTATAGGGCCATACGGTACATAGTTTTCAAGTTACAGACTAAGCTAAGCAAAAGTGAACCAGGCCTTTTTACTGTGAAAATGGCACTTTGGGACTGTGAAAGTGACATTTTGGCCCTGTTGTCCCAAACTGCCCCAGCACTTCCCACATTGCTCAAAGTGGCTAGCTTTCATCCCAACACAGTTTATAGGGCCATACGGTACATAGTTTTCAAGTTACAGACTAAGCTAAGCAAAAGTGAACCAGGCCTTTTTACTGTGAAAATGGCACTTTGGGACTGTGAAAGTGACATTTTGGCCCTGTTCGTTCCCTGTTGTCCCAAACTGCCCCAGCTCTTGCCACAATGCTCAAAGTGGCTAGCTTTCATCCCAACACAGTTTATAGGGCCATACGGTACATAGTTTTCAAGTTACAGACTAAGCTAAGCAAAAGTGAACCAGGCCTTTTTACTGTGAAAATGGCACTTTGGGACTGTGAAAGTGACATTTTGGCCCTGTTGTCCCAAACTGCCCCAGCACTTCCCACATTGCTCAAAGTGGCTAGCTTTCATCCCAACACAGTTTATAGGGCCATACGGTACATAGTTTTCAAGTTACAGACTAAGCTAAGCAAAAGTGAACCAGGCCTTTTTACTGTGAAAATGGCACTTTGGGACTGTGAAAGTGACATTTTGGCCCTGTTCGTTCCCTGTTGTCCCAAACTGCCCCAGCTCTTGCCACAATGCTCAAAGTGGCTAGCTTTCATCCCAACACAGTTTATAGGGCCATACGGTACATAGTTTTCAAGTTACAGACTAAGCTAAGCAAAAGTGAACCAGGCCTTTTTACTGTGAAAATGGCACTTTGGGACTGTGAAAGTGACATTTTGGCCCTGTTGTCCCAAACTGCCCCAGCACTTCCCACATTGCTCAAAGTGGCTAGCTTTCATCCCAACACAGTTTATAGGGCCATACGGTACATAGTTTTCAAGTTACAGACTAAGCTAAGCAAAATGAATCTTTTTTTTTTTACTGTGAAAACGGCACTTTGGGACTGTGAAAGTGACATTTTGGCCCTGTTGTCCCAAACTGCCCCAGCACTTCCCACATTGCTCAAAGTGGCTAGCTTTCATCCCAACACAGTTTATAGGGCCATACGGTACATCGTTTTCAAGTTACAGACTAAGCTAAGCAAAAGTGAACCAGGCCTTTTTACTGTGAAAATGGCACTTTGGGACTGTGAAAGTGACATTTTGGCCCTGTTGTCCCAAACTGCCCCAGCACTTCCCACATTGCTCAAAGTGGCTAGCTTTCATCCCAACACAGTTTATAGGGCCATACGGTACATAGTTTTCAAGTTACAGACTAAGCTAAGCAAAAGTGAACCAGGCCTTTTTACTGTGAAAATGGCACTTTGGGACTGTGAAAGTGACATTTTGGCCCTGTTCGTTCCCTGTTGTCCCAAACTGCCCCAGCTCTTGCCACAATGCTCAAAGTGGCTAGCTTTCATCCCAACACAGTTTATAGGGCCATACGGTACATAGTTTTCAAGTTACAGACTAAGCTAAGCAAAAGTGAACCAGGCCTTTTTACTGTGAAAATGGCACTTTGGGACTGTGAAAGTGACATTTTGGCCCTGTTGTCCCAAACTGCCCCAGCACTTCCCACACTGCTCAAAGTGGCTAGCTTTCATCCCAACACAGTTTATAGGGCCATACGGTACATAGTTTTCAAGTTACAGACTAAGCTAAGCAAAAGTGAACCAGGCCTTTTTACTGTGAAAATGGCACTTTGGGACTGTGAAAGTGACATTTTGGCCCTGTTGTCCCAAACTGCCCCAGCACTTCCCACATTGCTCAAAGTGGCTAGCTTTCATCCCAACACAGCTTATAGGGCCATACGGTACATAGTTTTCAAGTTACAGACTAAGCTAAGCAAAAGTGAACCAGGCCTTTTTACTGTGAAAATGGCACTTTGGGACTGTGAAAGTGACATTTTGGCCCTGTTGTCCCAAACTGCCCCAGCACTTCCCACATTGCTCAAAGTGGCTAGCTTTCATCCCAACACAGTTTATAGGGCCATACGGTACATAGTTTTCAAGTTACAGACTAAGCTAAGCAAAATGAATCTTTTTTTTTTTACTGTGAAAACGGCACTTTGGGACTGTGAAAGTGACATTTTGGCCCTGTTGTCCCAAACTGCCCCAGCACTTCCCACATTGCTCAAAGTGGCTAGCTTTCATCCCAACACAGTTTATAGGGCCATACGGTACATAGTTTTCAAGTTACAGACTAAGCTAAGCAAAAGTGAACCAGGCCTTTTTACTGTGAAAATGGCACTTTGGGACTGTGAAAGTGACATTTTGGCCCTGTTGTCCCAAACTGCCCCAGCACTTCCCACATTGCTCAAAGTGGCTAGCTTTCATCCCAACACAGTTTATAGGGCCATACGGTACATAGTTTTCAAGTTACAGACTAAGCTAAGCAAAAGTGAACCAGGCCTTTTTACTGTGAAAATGGCACTTTGGGACTGTGAAAGTGACATTTTGGCCCTGTTGTCCCAAACTGCCCCAGCACTTCCCACATTGCTCAAAGTGGCTAGCTTTCATCCCAACACAGTTTATAGGGCCATACGGTACATAGTTTTCAAGTTACAGACTAAGCTAAGCAAAAGTGAACCAGGCCTTTTTACTGTGAAAATGGCACTTTGGGACTGTGAAAGTGACATTTTGGCCCTGTTGTCCCAAACTGCCCCAGCACTTCCCACATTGCTCAAAGTGGCTAGCTTTCATCCCAACACAGTTTATAGGGCCATACGGTACATAGTTTTCAAGTTACAGACTAAGCTAAGCAAAAGTGAACCAGGCCTTTTTACTGTGAAAATGGCACTTTGGGACTGTGAAAGTGACATTTTGGCCCTGTTCGTTCCCTGTTGTCCCAAACTGCCCCAGCTCTTGCCACAATGCTCAAAGTGGCTAGCTTTCATCCCAACACAGTTTATAGGGCCATACGGTACATAGTTTTCAAGTTACAGACTAAGCTAAGCAAAAGTGAACCAGGCCTTTTTACTGTGAAAATGGCACTTTGGGACTGTGAAAGTGACATTTTGGCCCTGTTGTCCCAAACTGCCCCAGCACTTCCCACACTGCTCAAAGTGGCTAGCTTTCATCCCAACACAGTTTATAGGGCCATACGGTACATAGTTTTCAAGTTACAGACTAAGCTAAGCAAAAGTGAACCAGGCCTTTTTACTGTGAAAATGGCACTTTGGGACTGTGAAAGTGACATTTTGGCCCTGTTGTCCCAAACTGCCCCAGCACTTCCCACATTGCTCAAAGTGGCTAGCTTTCATCCCAACACAGCTTATAGGGCCATACGGTACATAGTTTTCAAGTTACAGACTAAGCTAAGCAAAAGTGAACCAGGCCTTTTTACTGTGAAAATGGCACTTTGGGACTGTGAAAGTGACATTTTGGCCCTGTTGTCCCAAACTGCCCCAGCACTTCCCACATTGCTCAAAGTGGCTAGCTTTCATCCCAACACAGTTTATAGGGCCATACGGTACATAGTTTTCAAGTTACAGACTAAGCTAAGCAAAATGAATCTTTTTTTTTTACTGTGAAAACGGCACTTTGGGACTGTGAAAGTGACATTTTGGCCCTGTTGTCCCAAACTGCCCCAGCACTTCCCACATTGCTCAAAGTGGCTAGCTTTCATCCCAACACAGTTTATAGGGCCATACGGTACATAGTTTTCAAGTTACAGACTAAGCTAAGCAAAAGTGAACCAGGCCTTTTTACTGTGAAAATGGCACTTTGGGACTGTGAAAGTGACATTTTGGCCCTGTTGTCCCAAACTGCCCCAGCACTTCCCACATTGCTCAAAGTGGCTAGCTTTCATCCCAACACAGTTTATAGGGCCATACGGTACATAGTTTTCAAGTTACAGACTAAGCTAAGCAAAAGTGAACCAGGCCTTTTTACTGTGAAAATGGCACTTTGGGACTGTGAAAGTGACATTTTGGCCCTGTTGTCCCAAACTGCCCCAGCACTTCCCACATTGCTCAAAGTGGCTAGCTTTCATCCCAACACAGTTTATAGGGCCATACGGTACATAGTTTTCAAGTTACAGACTAAGCTAAGCAAAAGTGAACCAGGCCTTTTTACTGTGAAAATGGCACTTTGGGACTGTGAAAGTGACATTTTGGCCCTGTTGTCCCAAACTGCCCCAGCACTTCCCACATTGCTCAAAGTGGCTAGCTTTCATCCCAACACAGTTTATAGGGCCATACGGTACATAGTTTTCAAGTTACAGACTAAGCTAAGCAAAAGTGAACCAGGCCTTTTTACTGTGAAAATGGCACTTTGGGACTGTGAAAGTGACATTTTGGCCCTGTTGTCCCAAACTGCCCCAGCACTTCCCACATTGCTCAAAGTGGCTAGCTTTCATCCCAACACAGTTTATAGGGCCATACGGTACATAGTTTTCAAGTTACAGACTAAGCTAAGCAAAAGTGAACCAGGCCTTTTTACTGTGAAAATGGCACTTTGGGACTGTGAAAGTGACATTTTGGCCCTGTTGTCCCAAACTGCCCCAGCACTTCCCACATTGCTCAAAGTGGCTAGCTTTCATCCCAACACAGTTTATAGGGCCATACGGTACGTAGTTTTCAAGTTACAGACTAAGCTAAGCAAAAGTGAACCAGGCCTTTTTACTGTGAAAATGGCACTTTGGGACTGTGAAAGTGACATTTTGGCCCTGTTCGTTCCCTGTTGTCCCAAACTGCCCCAGCTCTTGCCACAATGCTCAAAGTGGCTAGCTTTCATCCCAACACAGTTTATAGGGCCATACGGTACATAGTTTTCAAGTTACAGACTAAGCTAAGCAAAAGTGAACCAGGCCTTTTTACTGTGAAAATGGCACTTTGGGACTGTGAAAGTGACATTTTGGCCCTGTTGTCCCAAACTGCCCCAGCACTTCCCACATTGCTCAAAGTGGCTAGCTTTCATCCCAACACAGTTTATAGGGCCATACGGTACATAGTTTTCAAGTTACAGACTAAGCTAAGCAAAAGTGAACCAGGCCTTTTTACTGTGAAAATGGCACTTTGGGACTGTGAAAGTGACATTTTGGCCCTGTTGTCCCAAACTGCCCCAGCACTTCCCACATTGCTCAAAGTGGCTAGCTTTCATCCCAACACAGTTTATAGGGCCATACGGTACATAGTTTTCAAGTTACAGACTAAGCTAAGCAAAAGTGAACCAGGCCTTTTTACTGTGAAAATGGCACTTTGGGACTGTGAAAGTGACATTTTGGCCCTGTTCGTTCCCTGTTGTCCCAAACTGCCCCAGCTCTTGCCACAATGCTCAAAGTGGCTAGCTTTCATCCCAACACAGTTTATAGGGCCATACGGTACATAGTTTTCAAGTTACAGACTAAGCTAAGCAAAAGTGAACCAGGCCTTTTTACTGTGAAAATGGCACTTTGGGACTGTGAAAGTGACATTTTGGCCCTGTTGTCCCAAACTGCCCCAGCACTTCCCACATTGCTCAAAGTGGCTAGCTTTCATCCCAACACAGTTTATAGGGCCATACGGTACATAGTTTTCAAGTTACAGACTAAGCTAAGCAAAATGAATCTTTTTTTTTTACTGTGAAAACGGCACTTTGGGACTGTGAAAGTGACATTTTGGCCCTGTTGTCCCAAACTGCCCCAGCACTTCCCACATTGCTCAAAGTGGCTAGCTTTCATCCCAACACAGTTTATAGGGCCATACGGTACATAGTTTTCAAGTTACAGACTAAGCTAAGCAAAAGTGAACCAGGCCTTTTTACTGTGAAAATGGCACTTTGGGACTGTGAAAGTGACATTTTGGCCCTGTTGTCCCAAACTGCCCCAGCACTTCCCACATTGCTCAAAGTGGCTAGCTTTCATCCCAACACAGTTTATAGGGCCATACGGTACATAGTTTTCAAGTTACAGACTAAGCTAAGCAAAAGTGAACCAGGCCTTTTTACTGTGAAAATGGCACTTTGGGACTGTGAAAGTGACATTTTGGCCCTGTTGTCCCAAACTGCCCCAGCACTTCCCACATTGCTCAAAGTGGCTAGCTTTCATCCCAACACAGTTTATAGGGCCATACGGTACATAGTTTTCAAGTTACAGACTAAGCTAAGCAAAAGTGAACCAGGCCTTTTTACTGTGAAAATGGCACTTTGGGACTGTGAAAGTGACATTTTGGCCCTGTTGTCCCAAACTGCCCCAGCACTTCCCACATTGCTCAAAGTGGCTAGCTTTCATCCCAACACAGTTTATAGGGCCATACGGTACATAGTTTTCAAGTTACAGACTAAGCTAAGCAAAAGTGAACCAGGCCTTTTTACTGTGAAAATGGCACTTTGGGACTGTGAAAGTGACATTTTGGCCCTGTTGTCCCAAACTGCCCCAGCACTTCCCACATTGCTCAAAGTGGCTAGCTTTCATCCCAACACAGTTTATAGGGCCATACGGTACATAGTTTTCAAGTTACAGACTAAGCTAAGCAAAAGTGAACCAGGCCTTTTTACTGTGAAAATGGCACTTTGGGACTGTGAAAGTGACATTTTGGCCCTGTTGTCCCAAACTGCCCCAGCACTTCCCACATTGCTCAAAGTGGCTAGCTTTCATCCCAACACAGTTTATAGGGCCATACGGTACATAGTTTTCAAGTTACAGACTAAGCTAAGCAAAAGTGAACCAGGCCTTTTTACTGTGAAAATGGCACTTTGGGACTGTGAAAGTGACATTTTGGCCCTGTTCGTTCCCTGTTGTCCCAAACTGCCCCAGCTCTTGCCACAATGCTCAAAGTGGCTAGCTTTCATCCCAACACAGTTTATAGGGCCATACGGTACATAGTTTTCAAGTTACAGACTAAGCTAAGCAAAAGTGAACCAGGCCTTTTTACTGTGAAAATGGCACTTTGGGACTGTGAAAGTGACATTTTGGCCCTGTTGTCCCAAACTGCCCCAGCACTTCCCACATTGCTCAAAGTGGCTAGCTTTCATCCCAACACAGTTTATAGGGCCATACGGTACATAGTTTTCAAGTTACAGACTAAGCTAAGCAAAATGAATCTTTTTTTTTTTACTGTGAAAACGGCACTTTGGGACTGTGAAAGTGACATTTTGGCCCTGTTGTCCCAAACTGCCCCAGCACTTCCCACATTGCTCAAAGTGGCTAGCTTTCATCCCAACACAGTTTATAGGGCCATACGGTACATAGTTTTCAAGTTACAGACTAAGCTAAGCAAAAGTGAACCAGGCCTTTTTACTGTGAAAATGGCACTTTGGGACTGTGAAAGTGACATTTTGGCCCTGTTGTCCCAAACTGCCCCAGCACTTCCCACATTGCTCAAAGTGGCTAGCTTTCATCCCAACACAGTTTATAGGGCCATACGGTACATAGTTTTCAAGTTACAGACTAAGCTAAGCAAAAGTGAACCAGGCCTTTTTACTGTGAAAATGGCACTTTGGGACTGTGAAAGTGACATTTTGGCCCTGTTCGTTCCCTGTTGTCCCAAACTGCCCCAGCTCTTGCCACAATGCTCAAAGTGGCTAGCTTTCATCCCAACACAGTTTATAGGGCCATACGGTACATAGTTTTCAAGTTACAGACTAAGCTAAGCAAAAGTGAACCAGGCCTTTTTACTGTGAAAATGGCACTTTGGGACTGTGAAAGTGACATTTTGGCCCTGTTGTCCCAAACTGCCCCAGCACTTCCCACACTGCTCAAAGTGGCTAGCTTTCATCCCAACACAGTTTATAGGGCCATACGGTACATAGTTTTCAAGTTACAGACTAAGCTAAGCAAAAGTGAACCAGGCCTTTTTACTGTGAAAATGGCACTTTGGGACTGTGAAAGTGACATTTTGGCCCTGTTGTCCCAAACTGCCCCAGCACTTCCCACATTGCTCAAAGTGGCTAGCTTTCATCCCAACACAGCTTATAGGGCCATACGGTACATAGTTTTCAAGTTACAGACTAAGCTAAGCAAAAGTGAACCAGGCCTTTTTACTGTGAAAATGGCACTTTGGGACTGTGAAAGTGACATTTTGGCCCTGTTGTCCCAAACTGCCCCAGCACTTCCCACATTGCTCAAAGTGGCTAGCTTTCATCCCAACACAGTTTATAGGGCCATACGGTACATAGTTTTCAAGTTACAGACTAAGCTAAGCAAAATGAATCTTTTTTTTTTTACTGTGAAAACGGCACTTTGGGACTGTGAAAGTGACATTTTGGCCCTGTTGTCCCAAACTGCCCCAGCACTTCCCACATTGCTCAAAGTGGCTAGCTTTCATCCCAACACAGTTTATAGGGCCATACGGTACATAGTTTTCAAGTTACAGACTAAGCTAAGCAAAAGTGAACCACACTGTAAGAAAAGCTCGTCATTTGATGGGAATCTTCCGTATTATATGATTGTATCGTTCCCAATTCTTCCCGATAGCCGAGGAGGGGCCTATGAGTACAGGGAATTTCCCTGTCATTTGCGGACATGCGCACATTGGTGTAAAAAAAGCCTTAAGTCCGCCATTAAAGAATCTCTCCGCCCGCACTTTTAGAAATAGGACAGGTCAGGCTGCTGCTGCATGTGTGTTACCTTTGGACTGGAACCTCACGCTTCTTTTGGTAAAAAGTTTGGTTGGTACGTTAATTACATTAGTTAATTTATGACATTTATTTATTTATCTCTTGTGTGTAACTTGAACTTCTTTCTGGCCCCAGTTGGCAAGTGCCCAGTTTTCCCGCGTCAAAAGTTGGACACAAGTGTTTTATTTTAAAAAAAAATATGGGTTCAGATTATATTTAGCATTTATTATATTTTCGGGTTTGTCGCGTCCGTTCATGAATGACCATATTTACTTCTGCTGTTATGCGCTAGCTTAATTTCCTCCCCCCCCATAGCTTAGTTGTTGTTAGTTGTTGTTAGCTCTTTTAGCTACGACCGGAGCTATTGTAACCTCAATTCGCGCTAGCAAGGAGTCTCTCCACCCAGACTTGACTTACCAACAGAGGTATAACTATTTGATTATATTTAGATACCTTATATTGTGTGTGTGTGTGTGTGTGTGTGTGTGTGTGTGTGTGTGTGTGTGTGTGTGTTTTAATGGCATAGAAGGCTGTGGTTTAGCTAGGCTAGGCCGCTAGCCAAGACAACAGCATCACCCCTCGATGCTAGCTGTTGGTTAGCTATGTTTGTGGTGTTCACATTAGGATAAACGTAGCAGCTATACGTTGCCTGCCCGTTCAATTTTCTATGGGCTAAAGCTTGTATTATATTTGCAGGTGTGTGACTGTGTGTGTGTGTTTGTCCGTGCTATAATGCACATTTAATGGGTTAGAACGTGTCCGGTGGTGGTTTAGCTCATGCTAAACCACCACCTCCTTTAGCATCATTCATCATCATCTCATATCAATGTCTGTGACTGCCGTAGCTCATTGTCTGCACCAATCGCTCTCACTTTTCACACAGGCATTGACCATAATAATATGGAGATCTTAACAAAGCCCTTTTCCCAATTTAACAAATTATGAATTAATAATGAATTTATTAGTGAATTAAATTGCGAAAACCACCCAGGGTGCAGTACCTCCCGCTGGCCACAACGTAGATGTATAGATATTATATTATTCAATAGCCTTGCTGCTCATGTTACACAAGTGTAGTGTAGTGTCTGTACAAATAAATAATACTGTAAATACTGTACAACAAGTGCTAATTAAATGTTTGCAGCAGAATATACAGTACTAGAGTAGTTCCCTTTTTATTATTTTTTCCCAAGGGACTTTGCTTTTGAAGATAAGGGAATTGAAATAACTACTGGTTCTGTCTGCTGGCAGATGGGGTCACCTCTGATTATTTTCTGATTTAAGGCACGTCATATGAAAATGGTATGCTTGTTGTGCTGAGATATACTAAAGGACAACTACAGTTGGGACACATAGCGAGCATTATTATTAAAAATGAAACCACTGTCCTACTTTTGCTACGGGGGAAAACGGCCAGCTGGGTTCCTGAGCTTGGAGTCTATGAAGTTGATAAATGATTCTGATTTGTTCATCTGTGAAAATCTGGAAAAATTTACAGAATATTATCCACTTTTTTCATACCAAAGAGGCGGGAGGTTGCTCATTCCTCTGAAACACATGCCAGCATGGACCCTGTAAAGCAGTTGGTTAAGAACCCCATACCGGCACTTTGTAGTGATAAATTGGATGCAGTCCTAGCCAGATTAGAGGATTTAGGAGTTGCTTCTGTGGATGACCTCATCGATGTGCAAGCCTCGGACCTTGAGAACACCCTGTCTGTCATTCAGTGCAGAAGACTCGTCCGCGCTTTCCAAGCTGGTAAGTTTTTCTCCAGCACACATTAGTACACGAGCTACAAAATTGTTGTCTGTATAATCTAGTATTTTGCAAACTTTAATTTAACCATCCATTATTTAATTGCTGATTATTGTGTAACTATGGATTACCTTTTGGTTAATGGGAGTAATTTATAAAGTTCACAATGGGGAAACATGAGCTTATAGATCGGAGGTGTGTGTGTGTGTGTTTGTGTGTGTGTAAAACAATCTATTGGATTTCTTCTATTTTTAGGAGTCATTTGTTAGAAAATTGATGACTGAAACGTATCCCATCCAGCGTGAAGCCATAAACGATGGAACATGTGTCATGGTGAGGGTCTGTTTATGATGATAAATATTGTATCGTGATACGATATTCACAGATATCGTATATGTTTGTATTGTAATACCTTCATTTATACTTGATACTATATGAGATATTATTGAGAAAATAATATCGTGATATTGTATTTTTCCATATCGCCCACCCCTATGTCAAGGTCATGAAGGAAGAGTGGCCATTCTTATTTGAAGCTGCTCACCTGTTTGAACACGCATCTCAACTCCTTGGCTTTCCGGTACTGAACAAGCTGGCAGAGGAACTTTCCGGCAAAGAATCGGGCATCAACAACTTCCTTGACTCCAAAGGTAAATTACCCCCCACCCCACCCCTGTTTCCCCAATATACATGTATTGCTACTAGTGTTGAATATGTATTTTCTATTGTATGTCATCCTATTCACTAATATCTTTACTTATGTGGTAGTCTCGCGTTGCCAAACTGTTGCCTCTCGCAACTTCCAAATGCTTCCATCATACAGTCGGAGGCCACGGAAGTTCTATCATGATTAAAATATAAAGCGGAAGTGGAGCCTCCTCCCCACTTCCGTTTTGTCTTTACAGTTACACTTTTGAGCACCACAGATATAGAAACATTTTGTATTTAAACATCTGTATATTTGTTATGAACTGTTAATAAAGTATTCAATCAATCATAGGGTTGAAGCTGGGTGATGGTCCAGTGGAGCTGATCAAAGGCATTGCGAGATACTTAAAGGAAAACCCTGATCGCCTCTTCTTCCAAAATGAGGTAAGTGTTATGATTGTAAACCCCAGGAAATTATCTCAACATAATTATATTGTAATGTGTGAATCATAGAAAATATTGAGAATCCCTGTAACATTTCTATGCTTAGTCGTTTCCTCTGACTCAGACACTTTGTGTACATTGGAAACATAAAATCATCAAATGCATGCGTGTATCTTGACTTCATCTTATTTTTCTCCTCAGGACACCAACGATGTTGATCTCAGCAACCTCCCATGTACCCCATGCATCCTACTCAAAGGTTAGTAGTTATCCCAGCAAGCTTGGTATATATGCTCCATTTGTTTTTAGTTTTCCTGCTATGACAATTTGTTGTGATGAAAAGGTATATGCAGATTAGGGGCAACATCTTTAAATTACGGATGTACAATTGTATGTACAAGTCTGAGAAACAAAATGTTGAATACTGTTTTTTTGCTTGTTCTTACCAAAAACTACTAATTACCAGAAATCACAGCAATTATTCTATTTTTATTTTGTGTGTGGGTGTGTGATTTCTTAAATTAATTTAGTTTTTTGTGATCTGTTTAAGGTGACCAGCAATTCAATATGGCTGTGGATCAGGTCATTGTAAATGACCACATCACCTCCCCTGTTTCGGCCCTCGCATATGCTTTCTCCCTGTTCTATGTCTGCAATATTGAGTACCCGAAGGAGATGGCTTTGACGCTGGAGTTCGTTCAAAGGTAAGCAACACATGGTTTTGTAATGTTTATATCTGGGCTATTCAAATTATTGTCTGTCATAATGCGTCACAACACAATGTGAGCTTGTAGATCTGCTATTTTCGGCATGCAGCCAAATACTGTATAAATCTGTCATTGCTATGCCATAAAGGCCCCACCAAAATGCACCACAAATACTGTACACAAACGGGAGATGGGCTCCTGCCCTATGGGCCTCGTGGCTCTGCAAGGCTGACTACAAACATAACCTGCCAAAAACATTCCATGTTCAACTCTACCCCTGACCCAATGTCCCAAATTAAACAAATAAAGTTGCCCTTCATTACCAGTACATTGTTTACATAAAGATCTATCCTCTGTTACTCTTTACTTCAGTTTCATCTATTTTATGTGTAGCTAAGATTTCTTCTCTTTCCTTAGAGTTTTCTTCGGAATCAATCCAGACAGAGGGTCCAAGGCAGAACAGCAGGGGAAAAAACGGCACATTCCGGCAAGACTGGGAAAGTTTGTGTCTCAACTGAAGGATTTCCAATGGAGGTTGGAATGAGGTTTTTGGACTGTACACACACACACACACACACACACACACACACACACACACACACACCCCTACCTTACCTCCTGTCTGACAGAGCAATGTTTTGTGATGCAAGACTGTCAAAGTTTGTGACTCAATGAAGGACTTCGTATGGAACATACGTGTACGCACAACCACACACACACACACACACACACTACCTCTTGTCTGTCAGACTGCCAGTCTGTAACAATGTTTTTGAACATTCTCAAGGTGAGAATGCAACAGCATTGCTGTTTATTTAGTTTTGAAATGGAAATGTGTATGGCACTAAGGGGGCATAGGGGTGAAGTACCTGCCCCCCAAAACAGAACTTAACAATTATCTATCTCAGAATGTTTGATGTTTGAGTATTCTAAAGGTGAGAAATGCCTATTTTGTTGCACTAGATTGTGTTTTATTGTGTTTTGAAATCATTGGAGGGTGATATTTGTCATCTTCTCCTACAGGCTGGGGCAACACCTATCAGTGGGGAATGATGAGTGGGAGGTGTAGGACGCTTTCTACATCCTCCTGGAGGGGACTCCTCATTCCCCACTGACAAGTGAGTCCGTAGTTTGAAAGCAGTGGCAAATGACGTGTATTTTATTGTGTTTTGAAATAATTGGAGGGTGACATTTGTCACTGCATCTTCTACAGGCTGGGGCAACACCTGTCAGTGGGGAATGATGAGTGGGAGGTGTAGGACGCTTTCTACATTCTCCTGGAGGGGACTCCTCATTCCCCACTGACGGGTGAGTCAGTAGTTTGAAAGCAGTGGCAAACGATCCCTGTAAAAGTTTTAAAAGAAATGTGCAGTTGAAATGTATATTTTTATTATAGGGAAATGTCTATAAAAGTTGTGTTCTATTGTTTCTATGATGGAAATGTAATGGAACTATATGGTACTAACACATTACCCGCCCAGGACCTCAAGCGAAAGAGTATTTTATAGTGTTTATGATCGTGATGCTTCTTGCGTGATGTCAACAATCATCGACTTTCTAAATGAGCGTAAAACCTGCCTGCTGCGCGAGGTTACTCTATGAGGTGAATTCATTAATCCTGGCGGTTAATGTGTTGTCTGGGTGCTTTGTGCATGTTTACAAAAATAATTGCACTGTTAAAGAAAAAATGTTAATTGCACTGTTCACTGAAAAGAAAAGAAAACTAATACAAATAAACATGTATTATTTATATATTTGTGGTTTAATCAGATTGATGTCCGTAAATTGTACAAAGAATATCCTATGTAAATCTACTTAATTTTCTATTTTCGGATTAACGTAAGTGTCTTTACAGACTAAGACTAAGTCCCTTAAAAGTACAGAATTGTCCGTAGAAAGACCAGACTAAGTTCCATAACAGTACAGTATTGTCCGTAAAAAGACCAGACTAAGGTCCATAACAGTACAGTATTGTCCGTAAAAAGACCAGACTAAGATCCATAACAGTACAGTAATTGTCCGTAAAAAGACCAGACTAAGTTCCATAACGTTACAGAATTGTCCGTAAAAAGACCAGACTAAGTTCCATAACAGTACAGAATTGTCCGTAAAAAGACCAGACTAAGTATTGTAAAAGTACAGAATTTTCCTGAAATATCCGTAAAATGAACTGACTAAATACTGTAAAAATACAGAATTTTCCGTTTTAGGATGACGGAAGTGTCCGTAAAAGGAAGAGACTTAGTCCTGTGAAAGTACGGAATTATCCGTTATAGGGATGACAGAAGTGTCCGTAGATTAACGGTACAATGCATTGGCAGCAAATTACCGGAGCATTTCGCCGTTTTCTAACGGATATTTTTTTTACAGTGCAGGCCTTTTTACTGTGAAAATGGCACTTTGGGACTGTGAAAGTGACATTTTGGCCCTGTTGTCCCAAACTGCCCCAGCACTTCCCACATTGCTCAAAGTGGCTAGCTTTCATCCCAACACAGTTTATAGGGCCATACGGTACATAGTTTTCAAGTTACAGACTAAGCTAAGCAAAAGTGAACCAGGCCTTTTTACTGTGAAAATGGCACTTTGGGACTGTGAAAGTGACATTTTGGCCCTGTTGTCCCAAACTGCCCCAGCACTTCCCACATTGCTCAAAGTGGCTAGCTTTCATCCCAACACAGTTTATAGGGCCATACGGTACATAGTTTTCAAGTTACAGACTAAGCTAAGCAAAAGTGAACCAGGCCTTTTTACTGTGAAAATGGCACTTTGGGACTGTGAAAGTGACATTTTGGCCCTGTTGTCCCAAACTGCCCCAGCACTTCCCACATTGCTCAAAGTGGCTAGCTTTCATCCCAACACAGTTTATAGGGCCATACGGTACATAGTTTTCAAGTTACAGACTAAGCTAAGCAAAAGTGAACCAGGCCTTTTTACTGTGAAAATGGCACTTTGGGACTGTGAAAGTGACATTTTGGCCCTGTTCGTTCCCTGTTGTCCCAAACTGCCCCAGCTCTTGCCACAATGCTCAAAGTGGCTAGCTTTCATCCCAACACAGTTTATAGGGCCATACGGTACATAGTTTTCAAGTTACAGACTAAGCTAAGCAAAAGTGAACCAGGCCTTTTTACTGTGAAAATGGCACTTTGGGACTGTGAAAGTGACATTTTGGCCCTGTTGTCCCAAACTGCCCCAGCACTTCCCACATTGCTCAAAGTGGCTAGCTTTCATCCCAACACAGTTTATAGGGCCATACGGTACATAGTTTTCAAGTTACAGACTAAGCTAAGCAAAATGAATCTTTTTTTTTTTACTGTGAAAACGGCACTTTGGGACTGTGAAAGTGACATTTTGGCCCTGTTGTCCCAAACTGCCCCAGCACTTCCCACATTGCTCAAAGTGGCTAGCTTTCATCCCAACACAGTTTATAGGGCCATACGGTACATAGTTTTCAAGTTACAGACTAAGCTAAGCAAAAGTGAACCAGGCCTTTTTACTGTGAAAATGGCACTTTGGGACTGTGAAAGTGACATTTTGGCCCTGTTGTCCCAAACTGCCCCAGCACTTCCCACATTGCTCAAAGTGGCTAGCTTTCATCCCAACACAGTTTATAGGGCCATACGGTACATAGTTTTCAAGTTACAGACTAAGCTAAGCAAAAGTGAACCAGGCCTTTTTACTGTGAAAATGGCACTTTGGGACTGTGAAAGTGACATTTTGGCCCTGTTGTCCCAAACTGCCCCAGCACTTCCCACATTGCTCAAAGTGGCTAGCTTTCATCCCAACACAGTTTATAGGGCCATACGGTACATAGTTTTCAAGTTACAGACTAAGCTAAGCAAAAGTGAACCAGGCCTTTTTACTGTGAAAATGGCACTTTGGGACTGTGAAAGTGACATTTTGGCCCTGTTCGTTCCCTGTTGTCCCAAACTGCCCCAGCTCTTGCCACAATGCTCAAAGTGGCTAGCTTTCATCCCAACACAGTTTATAGGGCCATACGGTACATAGTTTTCAAGTTACAGACTAAGCTAAGCAAAAGTGAACCAGGCCTTTTTACTGTGAAAATGGCACTTTGGGACTGTGAAAGTGACATTTTGGCCCTGTTGTCCCAAACTGCCCCAGCACTTCCCACACTGCTCAAAGTGGCTAGCTTTCATCCCAACACAGTTTATAGGGCCATACGGTACATAGTTTTCAAGTTACAGACTAAGCTAAGCAAAAGTGAACCAGGCCTTTTTACTGTGAAAATGGCACTTTGGGACTGTGAAAGTGACATTTTGGCCCTGTTGTCCCAAACTGCCCCAGCACTTCCCACATTGCTCAAAGTGGCTAGCTTTCATCCCAACACAGCTTATAGGGCCATACGGTACATAGTTTTCAAGTTACAGACTAAGCTAAGCAAAAGTGAACCAGGCCTTTTTACTGTGAAAATGGCACTTTGGGACTGTGAAAGTGACATTTTGGCCCTGTTGTCCCAAACTGCCCCAGCACTTCCCACATTGCTCAAAGTGGCTAGCTTTCATCCCAACACAGTTTATAGGGCCATACGGTACATAGTTTTCAAGTTACAGACTAAGCTAAGCAAAATGAATCTTTTTTTTTTTACTGTGAAAACGGCACTTTGGGACTGTGAAAGTGACATTTTGGCCCTGTTGTCCCAAACTGCCCCAGCACTTCCCACATTGCTCAAAGTGGCTAGCTTTCATCCCAACACAGTTTATAGGGCCATACGGTACATAGTTTTCAAGTTACAGACTAAGCTAAGCAAAAGTGAACCAGGCCTTTTTACTGTGAAAATGGCACTTTGGGACTGTGAAAGTGACATTTTGGCCCTGTTGTCCCAAACTGCCCCAGCACTTCCCACATTGCTCAAAGTGGCTAGCTTTCATCCCAACACAGTTTATAGGGCCATACGGTACATAGTTTTCAAGTTACAGACTAAGCTAAGCAAAAGTGAACCAGGCCTTTTTACTGTGAAAATGGCACTTTGGGACTGTGAAAGTGACATTTTGGCCCTGTTGTCCCAAACTGCCCCAGCACTTCCCACATTGCTCAAAGTGGCTAGCTTTCATCCCAACACAGTTTATAGGGCCATACGGTACATAGTTTTCAAGTTACAGACTAAGCTAAGCAAAAGTGAACCAGGCCTTTTTACTGTGAAAATGGCACTTTGGGACTGTGAAAGTGACATTTTGGCCCTGTTGTCCCAAACTGCCCCAGCACTTCCCACATTGCTCAAAGTGGCTAGCTTTCATCCCAACACAGTTTATAGGGCCATACGGTACATAGTTTTCAAGTTACAGACTAAGCTAAGCAAAAGTGAACCAGGCCTTTTTACTGTGAAAATGGCACTTTGGGACTGTGAAAGTGACATTTTGGCCCTGTTGTCCCAAACTGCCCCAGCACTTCCCACATTGCTCAAAGTGGCTAGCTTTCATCCCAACACAGTTTATAGGGCCATACGGTACATAGTTTTCAAGTTACAGACTAAGCTAAGCAAAAGTGAACCAGGCCTTTTTACTGTGAAAATGGCACTTTGGGACTGTGAAAGTGACATTTTGGCCCTGTTGTCCCAAACTGCCCCAGCACTTCCCACATTGCTCAAAGTGGCTAGCTTTCATCCCAACACAGTTTATAGGGCCATACGGTACGTAGTTTTCAAGTTACAGACTAAGCTAAGCAAAAGTGAACCAGGCCTTTTTAC
The DNA here is from genome assembly GCF_963924005.1 of Protomyctophum bolini. Lineage (NCBI taxonomy): Eukaryota > Metazoa > Chordata > Actinopteri > Myctophiformes > Myctophidae > Protomyctophum > Protomyctophum bolini. The sequence continues at coordinate 24,040 of NW_027665918.1, forward strand.
TGTGAAAATGGCACTTTGGGACTGTGAAAGTGACATTTTGGCCCTGTTCGTTCCCTGTTGTCCCAAACTGCCCCAGCTCTTGCCACAATGCTCAAAGTGGCTAGCTTTCATCCCAACACAGTTTATAGGGCCATACGGTACATAGTTTTCAAGTTACAGACTAAGCTAAGCAAAAGTGAACCAGGCCTTTTTACTGTGAAAATGGCACTTTGGGACTGTGAAAGTGACATTTTGGCCCTGTTGTCCCAAACTGCCCCAGCACTTCCCACACTGCTCAAAGTGGCTAGCTTTCATCCCAACACAGTTTATAGGGCCATACGGTACATAGTTTTCAAGTTACAGACTAAGCTAAGCAAAAGTGAACCAGGCCTTTTTACTGTGAAAATGGCACTTTGGGACTGTGAAAGTGACATTTTGGCCCTGTTGTCCCAAACTGCCCCAGCACTTCCCACATTGCTCAAAGTGGCTAGCTTTCATCCCAACACAGTTTATAGGGCCATACGGTACATAGTTTTCAAGTTACAGACTAAGCTAAGCAAAAGTGAACCAGGCCTTTTTACTGTGAAAATGGCACTTTGGGACTGTGAAAGTGACATTTTGGCCCTGTTGTCCCAAACTGCCCCAGCACTTCCCACATTGCTCAAAGTGGCTAGCTTTCATCCCAACACAGTTTATAGGGCCATACGGTACATAGTTTTCAAGTTACAGACTAAGCTAAGCAAAAGTGAACCAGGCCTTTTTACTGTGAAAATGGCACTTTGGGACTGTGAAAGTGACATTTTGGCCCTGTTGTCCCAAACTGCCCCAGCACTTCCCACATTGCTCAAAGTGGCTAGCTTTCATCCCAACACAGTTTATAGGGCCATACGGTACATAGTTTTCAAGTTACAGACTAAGCTAAGCAAAAGTGAACCAGGCCTTTTTACTGTGAAAATGGCACTTTGGGACTGTGAAAGTGACATTTTGGCCCTGTTGTCCCAAACTGCCCCAGCACTTCCCACATTGCTCAAAGTGGCTAGCTTTCATCCCAACACAGTTTATAGGGCCATACGGTACATAGTTTTCAAGTTACAGACTAAGCTAAGCAAAAGTGAACCAGGCCTTTTTACTGTGAAAATGGCACTTTGGGACTGTGAAAGTGACATTTTGGCCCTGTTCGTTCCCTGTTGTCCCAAACTGCCCCAGCTCTTGCCACAATGCTCAAAGTGGCTAGCTTTCATCCCAACACAGTTTATAGGGCCATACGGTACATAGTTTTCAAGTTACAGACTAAGCTAAGCAAAAGTGAACCAGGCCTTTTTACTGTGAAAATGGCACTTTGGGACTGTGAAAGTGACATTTTGGCCCTGTTGTCCCAAACTGCCCCAGCACTTCCCACACTGCTCAAAGTGGCTAGCTTTCATCCCAACACAGTTTATAGGGCCATACGGTACATAGTTTTCAAGTTACAGACTAAGCTAAGCAAAAGTGAACCAGGCCTTTTTACTGTGAAAATGGCACTTTGGGACTGTGAAAGTGACATTTTGGCCCTGTTGTCCCAAACTGCCCCAGCACTTCCCACATTGCTCAAAGTGGCTAGCTTTCATCCCAACACAGTTTATAGGGCCATACGGTACATAGTTTTCAAGTTACAGACTAAGCTAAGCAAAAGTGAACCAGGCCTTTTTACTGTGAAAATGGCACTTTGGGACTGTGAAAGTGACATTTTGGCCCTGTTGTCCCAAACTGCCCCAGCACTTCCCACATTGCTCAAAGTGGCTAGCTTTCATCCCAACACAGTTTATAGGGCCATACGGTACATAGTTTTCAAGTTACAGACTAAGCTAAGCAAAATGAATCTTTTTTTTTTTACTGTGAAAACGGCACTTTGGGACTGTGAAAGTGACATTTTGGCCCTGTTGTCCCAAACTGCCCCAGCACTTCCCACATTGCTCAAAGTGGCTAGCTTTCATCCCAACACAGTTTATAGGGCCATACGGTACATAGTTTTCAAGTTACAGACTAAGCTAAGCAAAAGTGAACCAGGCCTTTTTACTGTGAAAATGGCACTTTGGGACTGTGAAAGTGACATTTTGGCCCTGTTGTCCCAAACTGCCCCAGCACTTCCCACATTGCTCAAAGTGGCTAGCTTTCATCCCAACACAGTTTATAGGGCCATACGGTACATAGTTTTCAAGTTACAGACTAAGCTAAGCAAAAGTGAACCAGGCCTTTTTACTGTGAAAATGGCACTTTGGGACTGTGAAAGTGACATTTTGGCCCTGTTGTCCCAAACTGCCCCAGCACTTCCCACATTGCTCAAAGTGGCTAGCTTTCATCCCAACACAGTTTATAGGGCCATACGGTACATAGTTTTCAAGTTACAGACTAAGCTAAGCAAAAGTGAACCAGGCCTTTTTACTGTGAAAATGGCACTTTGGGACTGTGAAAGTGACATTTTGGCCCTGTTCGTTCCCTGTTGTCCCAAACTGCCCCAGCTCTTGCCACAATGCTCAAAGTGGCTAGCTTTCATCCCAACACAGTTTATAGGGCCATACGGTACATAGTTTTCAAGTTACAGACTAAGCTAAGCAAAAGTGAACCAGGCCTTTTTACTGTGAAAATGGCACTTTGGGACTGTGAAAGTGACATTTTGGCCCTGTTGTCCCAAACTGCCCCAGCACTTCCCACACTGCTCAAAGTGGCTAGCTTTCATCCCAACACAGTTTATAGGGCCATACGGTACATAGTTTTCAAGTTACAGACTAAGCTAAGCAAAAGTGAACCAGGCCTTTTTACTGTGAAAATGGCACTTTGGGACTGTGAAAGTGACATTTTGGCCCTGTTGTCCCAAACTGCCCCAGCACTTCCCACATTGCTCAAAGTGGCTAGCTTTCATCCCAACACAGTTTATAGGGCCATACGGTACATAGTTTTCAAGTTACAGACTAAGCTAAGCAAAAGTGAACCAGGCCTTTTTACTGTGAAAATGGCACTTTGGGACTGTGAAAGTGACATTTTGGCCCTGTTGTCCCAAACTGCCCCAGCACTTCCCACATTGCTCAAAGTGGCTAGCTTTCATCCCAACACAGTTTATAGGGCCATACGGTACATAGTTTTCAAGTTACAGACTAAGCTAAGCAAAAGTGAACCAGGCCTTTTTACTGTGAAAATGGCACTTTGGGACTGTGAAAGTGACATTTTGGCCCTGTTGTCCCAAACTGCCCCAGCACTTCCCACATTGCTCAAAGTGGCTAGCTTTCATCCCAACACAGTTTATAGGGCCATACGGTACATAGTTTTCAAGTTACAGACTAAGCTAAGCAAAAGTGAACCAGGCCTTTTTACTGTGAAAATGGCACTTTGGGACTGTGAAAGTGACATTTTGGCCCTGTTGTCCCAAACTGCCCCAGCACTTCCCACATTGCTCAAAGTGGCTAGCTTTCATCCCAACACAGTTTATAGGGCCATACGGTACATAGTTTTCAAGTTACAGACTAAGCTAAGCAAAAGTGAACCAGGCCTTTTTACTGTGAAAATGGCACTTTGGGACTGTGAAAGTGACATTTTGGCCCTGTTCGTTCCCTGTTGTCCCAAACTGCCCCAGCTCTTGCCACAATGCTCAAAGTGGCTAGCTTTCATCCCAACACAGTTTATAGGGCCATACGGTACATAGTTTTCAAGTTACAGACTAAGCTAAGCAAAAGTGAACCAGGCCTTTTTACTGTGAAAATGGCACTTTGGGACTGTGAAAGTGACATTTTGGCCCTGTTGTCCCAAACTGCCCCAGCACTTCCCACATTGCTCAAAGTGGCTAGCTTTCATCCCAACACAGTTTATAGGGCCATACGGTACATAGTTTTCAAGTTACAGACTAAGCTAAGCAAAAGTGAACCAGGCCTTTTTACTGTGAAAATGGCACTTTGGGACTGTGAAAGTGACATTTTGGCCCTGTTGTCCCAAACTGCCCCAGCACTTCCCACATTGCTCAAAGTGGCTAGCTTTCATCCCAACACAGTTTATAGGGCCATACGGTACATAGTTTTCAAGGTACAGACAAAGCTAAGCAAAATGAATCTTTTTTTTTTTACTGTGAAAACGGCACTTTGGGACTGTGAAAGTGACATTTTGGCCCTGTTGTCCCAAACTGCCCCAGCACTTCCCACATTGCTCAAAGTGGCTAGCTTTCATCCCAACACAGTTTATAGGGCCATACGGTACATAGTTTTCAAGTTACAGACTAAGCTAAGCAAAATGAATCTGTTTTTTTTTACTGTGAAAATGGCACTTTGGGACTGTGAAAGTGACATTTTGGCCCTGTTGTCCCAAACTGCCCCAGCACTTCCCACATTGCTCAAAGTGGCTAGCTTTCATCCCAACACAGTTTATAGGGCCATACGGTACATAGTTTTCAAGTTACAGACTAAGCTAAGCAAAAGTGAACCAGGCCTTTTTACTGTGAAAATGGCACTTTGGGACTGTGAAAGTGACATTTTGGCCCTGTTGTCCCAAACTGCCCCAGCACTTCCCACATTGCTCAAAGTGGCTAGCTTTCATCCCAACACAGTTTATAGGGCCATACGGTACATAGTTTTCAAGTTACAGACTAAGCTAAGCAAAATGAATCTGTTTTTTTTTTACTGTGAAAATGGCACTTTGGGACTGTGAAAGTGACATTTTGGCCCTGTTGTCCCAAACTGCCCCAGCACTTCCCACATTGCTCAAAGTGGCTAGCTTTCATCCCAACACAGTTTATAGGGCCATACGGTACATAGTTTTCAAGTTACAGACTAAGCTAAGCAAAAGTGAACCAGGCCTTTTTACTGTGAAAATGGCACTTTGGGACTGTGAAAGTGACATTTTGGCCCTGTTGTCCCAAACTGCCCCAGCACTTCCCACATTGCTCAAAGTGGCTAGCTTTCATCCCAACACAGTTTATAGGGCCATACGGTACATAGTTTTCAAGTTACAGACTAAGCTAAGCAAAAGTGAACCAGGCCTTTTTACTGTGAAAATGGCACTTTGGGACTGTGAAAGTGACATTTTGGCCCTGTTGTCCCAAACTGCCCCAGCACTTCCCACATTGCTCAAAGTGGCTAGCTTTCATCCCAACACAGTTTATAGGACCATACGGTACATAGTTTTCAAGTTACAGACTAAGCTAAGCAAAATGAATCTTTTTTTTTTTACTGTGAAAACGGCACTTTGGGACTGTGAAAGTGACATTTTGGCCCTGTTGTCCCAAACTGCCCCAGCACTTCCCACATTGCTCAAAGTGGCTAGCTTTCATCCCAACACAGTTTATAGGGCCATACGGTACATAGTTTTCAAGTTACAGACTAAGCTAAGCAAAAGTGAACCAGGCCTTTTTACTGTGAAAATGGCACTTTGGGACTGTGAAAGTGACATTTTGGCCCTGTTGTCCCAAACTGCCCCAGCACTTCCCACATTGCTCAAAGTGGCTAGCTTTCATCCCAACACAGTTTATAGGGCCATACGGTACATAGTTTTCAAGTTACAGACTAAGCTAAGCAAAAGTGAACCAGGCCTTTTTACTGTGAAAATGGCACTTTGGGACTGTGAAAGTGACATTTTGGCCCTGTTGTCCCAAACTGCCCCAGCACTTCCCACATTGCTCAAAGTGGCTAGCTTTCATCCCAACACAGTTTATAGGGCCATACGGTACATAGTTTTCAAGTTACAGACTAAGCTAAGCAAAAGTGAACCAGGCCTTTTTACTGTGAAAATGGCACTTTGGGACTGTGAAAGTGACATTTTGGCCCTGTTCGTTCCCTGTTGTCCCAAACTGCCCCAGCTCTTGCCACAATGCTCAAAGTGGCTAGCTTTCATCCCAACACAGTTTATAGGGCCATACGGTACATAGTTTTCAAGTTACAGACTAAGCTAAGCAAAAGTGAACCAGGCCTTTTTACTGTGAAAATGGCACTTTGGGACTGTGAAAGTGACATTTTGGCCCTGTTGTCCCAAACTGCCCCAGCACTTCCCACACTGCTCAAAGTGGCTAGCTTTCATCCCAACACAGTTTATAGGGCCATACGGTACATAGTTTTCAAGTTACAGACTAAGCTAAGCAAAAGTGAACCAGGCCTTTTTACTGTGAAAATGGCACTTTGGGACTGTGAAAGTGACATTTTGGCCCTGTTGTCCCAAACTGCCCCAGCACTTCCCACATTGCTCAAAGTGGCTAGCTTTCATCCCAACACAGTTTATAGGGCCATACGGTACATAGTTTTCAAGTTACAGACTAAGCTAAGCAAAAGTGAACCAGGCCTTTTTACTGTGAAAATGGCACTTTGGGACTGTGAAAGTGACATTTTGGCCCTGTTGTCCCAAACTGCCCCAGCACTTCCCACATTGCTCAAAGTGGCTAGCTTTCATCCCAACACAGTTTATAGGACCATACGGTACATAGTTTTCAAGTTACAGACTAAGCTAAGCAAAATGAATCTTTTTTTTTTACTGTGAAAACGGCACTTTGGGACTGTGAAAGTGACATTTTGGCCCTGTTGTCCCAAACTGCCCCAGCACTTCCCACATTGCTCAAAGTGGCTAGCTTTCATCCCAACACAGTTTATAGGGCCATACGGTACATAGTTTTCAAGTTACAGACTAAGCTAAGCAAAAGTGAACCAGGCCTTTTTACTGTGAAAATGGCACTTTGGGACTGTGAAAGTGACATTTTGGCCCTGTTGTCCCAAACTGCCCCAGCACTTCCCACATTGCTCAAAGTGGCTAGCTTTCATCCCAACACAGTTTATAGGGCCATACGGTACATAGTTTTCAAGTTACAGACTAAGCTAAGCAAAAGTGAACCAGGCCTTTTTACTGTGAAAATGGCACTTTGGGACTGTGAAAGTGACATTTTGGCCCTGTTCGTTCCCTGTTGTCCCAAACTGCCCCAGCTCTTGCCACAATGCTCAAAGTGGCTAGCTTTCATCCCAACACAGTTTATAGGGCCATACGGTACATAGTTTTCAAGTTACAGACTAAGCTAAGCAAAAGTGAACCAGGCCTTTTTACTGTGAAAATGGCACTTTGGGACTGTGAAAGTGACATTTTGGCCCTGTTGTCCCAAACTGCCCCAGCACTTCCCACACTGCTCAAAGTGGCTAGCTTTCATCCCAACACAGTTTATAGGGCCATACGGTACATAGTTTTCAAGTTACAGACTAAGCTAAGCAAAAGTGAACCAGGCCTTTTTACTGTGAAAATGGCACTTTGGGACTGTGAAAGTGACATTTTGGCCCTGTTGTCCCAAACTGCCCCAGCACTTCCCACATTGCTCAAAGTGGCTAGCTTTCATCCCAACACAGTTTATAGGGCCATACGGTACATAGTTTTCAAGTTACAGACTAAGCTAAGCAAAAGTGAACCAGGCCTTTTTACTGTGAAAATGGCACTTTGGGACTGTGAAAGTGACATTTTGGCCCTGTTGTCCCAAACTGCCCCAGCACTTCCCACATTGCTCAAAGTGGCTAGCTTTCATCCCAACACAGTTTATAGGGCCATACGGTACATAGTTTTCAAGTTACAGACTAAGCTAAGCAAAATGAATCTTTTTTTTTTACTGTGAAAACGGCACTTTGGGACTGTGAAAGTGACATTTTGGCCCTGTTGTCCCAAACTGCCCCAGCACTTCCCACATTGCTCAAAGTGGCTAGCTTTCATCCCAACACAGTTTATAGGGCCATACGGTACATAGTTTTCAAGTTACAGACTAAGCTAAGCAAAAGTGAACCAGGCCTTTTTACTGTGAAAATGGCACTTTGGGACTGTGAAAGTGACATTTTGGCCCTGTTGTCCCAAACTGCCCCAGCACTTCCCACATTGCTCAAAGTGGCTAGCTTTCATCCCAACACAGTTTATAGGGCCATACGGTACATAGTTTTCAAGTTACAGACTAAGCTAAGCAAAAGTGAACCAGGCCTTTTTACTGTGAAAATGGCACTTTGGGACTGTGAAAGTGACATTTTGGCCCTGTTGTCCCAAACTGCCCCAGCACTTCCCACATTGCTCAAAGTGGCTAGCTTTCATCCCAACACAGTTTATAGGGCCATACGGTACATAGTTTTCAAGTTACAGACTAAGCTAAGCAAAAGTGAACCAGGCCTTTTTACTGTGAAAATGGCACTTTGGGACTGTGAAAGTGACATTTTGGCCCTGTTCGTTCCCTGTTGTCCCAAACTGCCCCAGCTCTTGCCACAATGCTCAAAGTGGCTAGCTTTCATCCCAACACAGTTTATAGGGCCATACGGTACATAGTTTTCAAGTTACAGACTAAGCTAAGCAAAAGTGAACCAGGCCTTTTTACTGTGAAAATGGCACTTTGGGACTGTGAAAGTGACATTTTGGCCCTGTTGTCCCAAACTGCCCCAGCACTTCCCACATTGCTCAAAGTGGCTAGCTTTCATCCCAACACAGTTTATAGGGCCATACGGTACATAGTTTTCAAGTTACAGACTAAGCTAAGCAAAAGTGAACCAGGCCTTTTTACTGTGAAAATGGCACTTTGGGACTGTGAAAGTGACATTTTGGCCCTGTTGTCCAAAACTGCCCCAGCACTTCCCACATTGCTCAAAGTGGCTAGCTTTCATCCCAACACAGTTTATAGGGCCATACGGTACATAGTTTTCAAGTTACAGACTAAGCTAAGCAAAAGTGAACCAGGCCTTTTTACTGTGAAAATGGCACTTTGGGACTGTGAAAGTGACATTTTGGCCCTGTTGTCCCAAACTGCCCCAGCACTTCCCACATTGCTCAAAGTGGCTAGCTTTCATCCCAACACAGTTTATAGGGCCATACGGTACATAGTTTTCAAGTTACAGACTAAGCTAAGCAAAAGTGAACCAGGCCTTTTTACTGTGAAAATGGCACTTTGGGACTGTGAAAGTGACATTTTGGCCCTGTTGTCCCAAACTGCCCCAGCACTTCCCACATTGCTCAAAGTGGCTAGCTTTCATCCCAACACAGTTTATAGGGCCATACGGTACATAGTTTTCAAGTTACAGACTAAGCTAAGCAAAAGTGAACCAGGCCTTTTTACTGTGAAAATGGCACTTTGGGACTGTGAAAGTGACATTTTGGCCCTGTTCGTTCCCTGTTGTCCCAAACTGCCCCAGCTCTTGCCACAATGCTCAAAGTGGTTAGCTTTCATCCCAACACAGTTTATAGGGCCATACGGTACATAGTTTTCAAGTTACAGACTAAGCTAAGCAAAAGTGAACCAGGCCTTTTTACTGTGAAAATGGCACTTTGGGACTGTGAAAGTGACATTTTGGCCCTGTTGTCCCAAACTGCCCCAGCACTTCCCACACTGCTCAAAGTGGCTAGCTTTCATCCCAACACAGTTTATAGGGCCATACGGTACATAGTTTTCAAGTTACAGACTAAGCTAAGCAAAAGTGAACCAGGCCTTTTTACTGTGAAAATGGCACTTTGGGACTGTGAAAGTGACATTTTGGCCCTGTTGTCCCAAACTGCCCCAGCACTTCCCACATTGCTCAAAGTGGCTAGCTTTCATCCCAACACAGTTTATAGGGCCATACGGTACATAGTTTTCAAGTTACAGACTAAGCTAAGCAAAAGTGAACCAGGCCTTTTTACTGTGAAAATGGCACTTTGGGACTGTGAAAGTGACATTTTGGCCCTGTTGTCCCAAACTGCCCCAGCACTTCCCACATTGCTCAAAGTGGCTAGCTTTCATCCCAACACAGTTTATAGGGCCATACGGTACATAGTTTTCAAGTTACAGACTAAGCTAAGCAAAATGAATCTTTTTTTTTTTACTGTGAAAACGGCACTTTGGGACTGTGAAAGTGACATTTTGGCCCTGTTGTCCCAAACTGCCCCAGCACTTCCCACATTGCTCAAAGTGGCTAGCTTTCATCCCAACACAGTTTATAGGGCCATACGGTACATAGTTTTCAAGTTACAGACTAAGCTAAGCAAAAGTGAACCAGGCCTTTTTACTGTGAAAATGGCACTTTGGGACTGTGAAAGTGACATTTTGGCCCTGTTGTCCCAAACTGCCCCAGCACTTCCCACATTGCTCAAAGTGGCTAGCTTTCATCCCAACACAGTTTATAGGGCCATACGGTACATAGTTTTCAAGTTACAGACTAAGCTAAGCAAAAGTGAACCAGGCCTTTTTACTGTGAAAATGGCACTTTGGGACTGTGAAAGTGACATTTTGGCCCTGTTGTCCCAAACTGCCCCAGCACTTCCCACATTGCTCAAAGTGGCTAGCTTTCATCCCAACACAGTTTATAGGGCCATACGGTACATAGTTTTCAAGTTACAGACTAAGCTAAGCAAAAGTGAACCAGGCCTTTTTACTGTGAAAATGGCACTTTGGGACTGTGAAAGTGACATTTTGGCCCTGTTCGTTCCCTGTTGTCCCAAACTGCCCCAGCTCTTGCCACAATGCTCAAAGTGGCTAGCTTTCATCCCAACACAGTTTATAGGGCCATACGGTACATAGTTTTCAAGTTACAGACTAAGCTAAGCAAAAGTGAACCAGGCCTTTTTACTGTGAAAATGGCACTTTGGGACTGTGAAAGTGACATTTTGGCCCTGTTGTCCCAAACTGCCCCAGCACTTCCCACACTGCTCAAAGTGGCTAGCTTTCATCCCAACACAGTTTATAGGGCCATACGGTACATAGTTTTCAAGTTACAGACTAAGCTAAGCAAAAGTGAACCAGGCCTTTTTACTGTGAAAATGGCACTTTGGGACTGTGAAAGTGACATTTTGGCCCTGTTGTCCCAAACTGCCCCAGCACTTCCCACATTGCTCAAAGTGGCTAGCTTTCATCCCAACACAGCTTATAGGGCCATACGGTACATAGTTTTCAAGTTACAGACTAAGCTAAGCAAAAGTGAACCAGGCCTTTTTACTGTGAAAATGGCACTTTGGGACTGTGAAAGTGACATTTTGGCCCTGTTGTCCCAAACTGCCCCAGCACTTCCCACATTGCTCAAAGTGGCTAGCTTTCATCCCAACACAGTTTATAGGGCCATACGGTACATAGTTTTCAAGTTACAGACTAAGCTAAGCAAAATGAATCTTTTTTTTTTACTGTGAAAACGGCACTTTGGGACTGTGAAAGTGACATTTTGGCCCTGTTGTCCCAAACTGCCCCAGCACTTCCCACATTGCTCAAAGTGGCTAGCTTTCATCCCAACACAGTTTATAGGGCCATACGGTACATAGTTTTCAAGTTACAGACTAAGCTAAGCAAAAGTGAACCAGGCCTTTTTACTGTGAAAATGGCACTTTGGGACTGTGAAAGTGACATTTTGGCCCTGTTGTCCCAAACTGCCCCAGCACTTCCCACATTGCTCAAAGTGGCTAGCTTTCATCCCAACACAGTTTATAGGGCCATACGGTACATAGTTTTCAAGTTACAGACTAAGCTAAGCAAAAGTGAACCAGGCCTTTTTACTGTGAAAATGGCACTTTGGGACTGTGAAAGTGACATTTTGGCCCTGTTGTCCCAAACTGCCCCAGCACTTCCCACATTGCTCAAAGTGGCTAGCTTTCATCCCAACACAGTTTATAGGGCCATACGGTACATAGTTTTCAAGTTACAGACTAAGCTAAGCAAAAGTGAACCAGGCCTTTTTACTGTGAAAATGGCACTTTGGGACTGTGAAAGTGACATTTTGGCCCTGTTGTCCCAAACTGCCCCAGCACTTCCCACATTGCTCAAAGTGGCTAGCTTTCATCCCAACACAGTTTATAGGGCCATACGGTACATAGTTTTCAAGTTACAGACTAAGCTAAGCAAAAGTGAACCAGGCCTTTTTACTGTGAAAATGGCACTTTGGGACTGTGAAAGTGACATTTTGGCCCTGTTCGTTCCCTGTTGTCCCAAACTGCCCCAGCTCTTGCCACAATGCTCAAAGTGGCTAGCTTTCATCCCAACACAGTTTATAGGGCCATACGGTACATAGTTTTCAAGTTACAGACTAAGCTAAGCAAAAGTGAACCAGGCCTTTTTACTGTGAAAATGGCACTTTGGGACTGTGAAAGTGACATTTTGGCCCTGTTGTCCCAAACTGCCCCAGCACTTCCCACATTGCTCAAAGTGGCTAGCTTTCATCCCAACACAGTTTATAGGGCCATACGGTACATAGTTTTCAAGTT
>NW_027665917.1:0-102181 GCF_963924005.1 Protomyctophum bolini
CAAAAATTGCGGAAATTGCGTAATTTTGAATTTTGAATTTTTTTGAAAAATTCCGAAATTGCGGAAAGTAATTGCGGAAATTGCGGAAATGGTAATTGCGGAAATTGCTCTTCACTTATAGCTATCTATTTTCAGGTAGATTGTTTTATTTTACTCAGTCAGCCATATCACTACTCATTTTTTTTACTACTCATAGCTGGGTAATCTATTTTCAGGCAAATTGTGTTTATTGTATTTTATTTTACTCAGCCATAACAATTTATTTTCTGTTAACCAACTTGCTGGCTGGCAGGCAGGCAGACAGCTACTCATAGACAGGCAGACAGACAGCTACTCATGGAGAATTGGACAGGCAGGCAATCAGACAGCTACTCATAGACAGGCAGACAGACAGCTACTCATGGGCTGTGTCCGAAATCATTCCCTATGCCCCATATAGTGCACTACTTTGAGGTTCCGCCATTTTGTTATAGTGTCCGAATATGTAGTGAGCATTTTTGCACCCTAACGTAGTGGACTGAAGTATCCCACAATGCACCGGGAATTGTAGGGAGCATCCGATGGTCACTACAAAAACACAGCGAAGCAAATCTGCCCCATAATGCATTGCGCAAGCTCGCTCTTGAGCGCACATGCATGCGTTTGCGCACGTGCGCTGCTTCTGCATGCATGCGCTCGCGCTCCAACTCAGAAGAGGCAGAAGTTGAACCAGCGAAAGAAATCAACACAAATGTACTTTTTAAACTTTCGTTTTCCCCTCTTTTCTTCCCTGGCGGATCTCGAAGCTACAGATCTCGAGACAAATGATCTGTGCATTTATTTGAAATTGTTTTATTTTATTTATAATAAATCTACTCATTTGCAATAGTATTACTAATCTGATTCATTGTATCACCCAGGCCCAGTGCATGACGTTAGGAGAGGAATCAGTTGCTTGCTGTAGAATATATTTGTGAGATTCTTTATCACAAACGTAGGCTAAATACATGCATGTGAGACACATATTGTGTCCGAACATATGTTTTATTAATATGCATTCATTCCTGCCATGAAAAAATATGCTATCTAACATTATTTCATTGAATTGCGATAAATACATTAAAACTTCATTGTGTAGGCAGTCATTTATTGGACTGCTGTTTCTGTTAACACCAAACGTCCGTATTGTGAGCAGAGCTTGTAGATCGGCTACTTTTGGTAATTCTTTACCAAAAGTACCCAAGTAAAAGTATACAAGCTCACAACATGGACGTCGCGCGTTGCTTATAGATCGGCTATTTTTGCCGTATCCCCCCCCCGTCCCAGGATTAGCGGGGGTTCATGTGGTTAAGATTCAATCATGCTGCTGATATTTTCATATATTGTCAAGGTTGTGCACTGTTTTCATATTGCTGGATAATGGATATAGCCTAATATTAATTTATTGATAATAATCATAGGCCCATTGGGCCATTGTTATGGGCCCATGATTTTAAAATAACCTTTTTATCATAGATATATAGGCCTAAATGCCTGCAAACATATTTTCATTAACCTATTTTTTCTTTATTCATTCATGAATTTAAAAATAACTTTACAAACTGTCCTTGCAGGGAGGTGACAGTCTGCAGTCACTTATTTGATACAGTCTGTTCCTAGCGGAAATTCAGCAGCAGCGTTTTGATTGGTTTCTTGTAGTCAGTTGATTCTTCATATCCAAATGAGTGAAACGGCCGGGATGATTTGTTTATTTTTCAAACAGTTCTTTATGAGGCGATCTGAAAAAACCTAATGGGGATTTCATGCAAATAAAAAGTACATGAACCCGCGGAACTACAGCGCCCTCTATCGATATTGACGTCAGAGTCGGTGCTCCCCATACAGGGAGTATTGTCCGAAATCATCACTATAGAGTCCACTAGAGTCTGGATCCCCGTATGGGGGATAGGGAGTAGGGAACAACCCTAGCAATTCGGACGCAGCCATGGAGAATTGGACAGGCAGGCAGACAGCTACTCATGGACAATTGGACAGGCAGGAAGGCAGACAGCTACTCATAGACAGACAGACAGCTACTCATGGACAATTGGACAGGCAGGAAGGCAGACAGCTACTCATAGACAGACAGACAGCTACTCATAGACAATTGGGCAGGCAGGCAGACAGCTACTCATAGACAGACAGACAGCTATACTCATGGACAATTGGACAGGCAGGAAGGCAGACAGCTGCTAGATGGCTGCTGGTGCTCATTTGCCTGATTGAACACCTGTTAAAGGCTGATGGTGGTGACACTCAAACAAATATCAAACAAGATGGCGGAATAAACAAACCTATAAAGGCTGATACAGACAGCCACAGACACACACGTCCTTGTGTTTATTAATATAAGCCTTTATAACCAACCAAAGGGTGAAATAATGCACGTGCGTGCGTGCGTGAGTGCATGAGTGTGTGTGTGTGTGTGTGTGTGTGTGTGTGTGTGTGTGTGTGTTGCACACAGCAGTTACATCAACAGTGGATGGTCCAAACACAAATCACTCTGACTAACGGACCAATGACGGACGGACTAGTTGAACAGGTGACCGGATCCAGTGGGCGGGGCTTTGGATTTAAATAGGAGCGGCCATGTTTTTTCCCAGCATGCTGTTTGGTTTGGGATCCACTTCATGCTGTCTGTGAGCAGAGGTGTTTGTTCCAAGGTAAGAAGCGTTTGTTTGAGAAACACGGTTTTATCCTTGAGCACTGTTGTTGTTTAGACATTAAGATGATTTATAGGACTGTTTATTGTTTAAACAGAGTATTTATAAGACTGTTGTTTATTGTGACACTAAATGGACAACAATGTCAGCAATGTTTGTCCTTTTATAGGACTTGTTCTTTGGCCTTGGGCCTCGATCACACAAAAAAAGCATTTGTCTTGTCTGTTTAATTAATGGCCGCCCCAATGCATTTCCAATGGGAGGCACATGCTTTGACCAAACATTTGTGTTTGATTTTGGGGGGCAATCAAACACAGGCAGAGCCCAGAACATATGCTAATGTGTGACTGAGGCCTTGGGCCTTGATCGCAACAAAAGCATTGTCTTGTCTGTGAAAATGGCTGATCTACAAGCTCACAATGCATTGTGAATGTGATGTGACACATTGTGAGCTTTTAGATCTGCTATTTTCAAAAGGTTTTTTTCTGTTCAAAATGACCAAGTATGCAGATTGTCCCATTTGAAATGTTTAAGTACATTTTGATGCCAAAACCTTTTAACTTTGACTCAAGTTATATAATGTAGATTTTGAAGTTTAGATTTTTTTTTACCAATATCTTAAAGGGACAATTCACTTTAAAAAACTAACTTTTTGTCATTGTATTATCTACTCGGGTTTATGTGAACACTACAGACAGTTTTTAAGTTAAAATGCTAAAAAGCTAAAATGAATATTTAAATACTGAATCAAGCAACTTAAAAGCTGTCTGCAGTGTTCACATAAGCCTGAGTAGACGATAAAGTGAAATATCCTTTTAATATTATATGAATTTTACAATGTATGAAATCTGGATAAAGAGAAATGTTGTTTTTATTTATGTCTTGCAGGTTAATCATGTGACCTTGGTGTCATGTGTGACCTTGGATGGGGTCATCAGGAGATGGCTGGTATTGCTAATAGAGTGTCTACTCGGCTGAGCTGAAACGTATAACGGTGTCAACGAACGCTCCCTGAGATTACGAGGCGTACGGTGCTCGGGACGTATTGTGCCATACAACCTACGCGGCTCTATTAATACCGGCTATCTTCAACTGAGCGACGGAAGCCCCCCCATGGTATGTACCTGGATTACATGTGGCTGTAGTAGAAACAAGGGCAGTGTCATCCTTACATGTCAAGTTGACCATTAATTGTCATACATATGATTTTACATATGTTTGGGTGAAAAACCTTACTGAGGTTTTTATGTGTTTTTAGTATTTCAATGTGTCCATGATTTCATGGACACTTCCTACCCAGACTACAATTCCCATAATGCTTTGGTGCACTGCTCCTTGTGCATAGGGGAGGGCTGTCTTACTGAGACAACATGTAGTCTAGGGAGGAAGTGAGCCCATTGTCCATGACATCATGGAGCCCATGGACACTTTTGAAATACTACATATCTAAAAACGACGATTACCCACATAAAAAACCCAGGAAAGTGTTTCTTGTCTCCCAAACATCATTAAAATAAGCTCTGGTTGCAAAAGGGGTGAAGTCGCCGTTTAATGGGTTGAATCATTAAAGCTGCTATAAGCAATATGTCAAATGTAATTACTTTAAAAAAAAAATGGTATTCAGACTGCCAGCAATGGGTAAAACAATATTGTCTCTGACACATCTTGGGGCCACAATCTGCATTCAAAGATGTTCCTAGCTTTGTCATTGGTCGATTTGCCTGTCTACTTCCTGATTGGTCAGTCATTTTGACCGGGTTCTTTTTTTTTCTCTGACCAATGACAAAGCTTCTAGGAATATCTTTGACTGCAGATTGTGGCCCCTAGATGTATCGCAGAGACTAAATCATGTGTGTTTTACTCATTGCTGAATGAAATAAAAATCATTACAATTGACATTATTGCTCATAGGAGCTTTAATCACAATTTGTGACAATAATAAAGTAAGATATTGGTGACACAGCTTTCAGTGACTGTTATGACTTACAAAATGTCATCCTGTAGGCCGACAACTAAATAGATATATTTTTTTCTTGTCATTTCAGAACGTGAAGCTGACAAGGCGACGTCGGTATTGAAGGTACAGTGCTGTTGCCACTCCTGGGTGCTGTTGGCAGTGAAGGTTAGTAATGAACCTTTTGATTCCTGATGCTTGTGTAAGTGGGCTACATGCTACATGCTACCATACCATAGGTTGTCATTCGCACCGTGTATCGTTTCACATAATCTGTGTATAATGCCACTCTACATCACATGCCGCAATGTGATTTATGTATTGTTTAACATAATTTACGGGTAAAGCTGTCGCGTCACGTCACATCACATTATGTATGTTCTGTTGTAGTCTTTCTGTGCTGTTTTCTGTGTCGAGTTATTAGAATTTCTATTTCCTTTCTCTTTTAATAAAAAAAAGTATTTATTTTATTTCTCCTTGCCCATTGCCCTAGTTCTTCACTAGTGGACTGTGTGTACAAAATGTGATTTGGCGTCATGTGACTTATTTCCGGTATCATTATGGTAGCATGTAGCCTGCTTAACACTGTTTACAGCCTTCTATGCTGTAGATCTGTCCAAACTAACAGGAAGAAAATTATGGCAGATTTTCTTCGTTGGTTAGTTTGTTTTGTTTAGTGCTGATATTGAAGGTAAGTGGGCGTAGTTTATTATCTTTTGATGTCGGGCAGAAACCTTGTATCTCCATAGTTCAACCTTTTGTAAATTAATTTCCTTACTTGGTCATGCTACAGTGTCACACACTAAAGTAGCAAATAGCTGATCTACAAGCTCACGATGCAAAGATCATCCATTATTGAATATAACCTATTAGTATCGAACATGCACGGTTTCTACCCCGACCTTTCATCTTCTCTTCTATTCTTTGCTTTAATAAAGTTATTGTTTTTTCTGGTCAGAGTTTTTAATCGCATTTTGCTTTATTTTTCATAAGTCATTTCTTTCTTTCCTATCTATCACTAGTTCTTCACTAGTGTATGTGGTGCGTGTGTCGGGTCGTGTCTCTCATACAGTTTCTAATCATTTGATTGGAGCTGTATCGTTTCACGTCATTTGCGTTGTGTCATTTGCTGGTAAAGCGCCATCACGTCAGTTCACATCAGATATGAACACAGGCCGGTATGTGATGTGCATTTATGTGATATTTTTATGTGATTATTTCACAAATTGCGGATAGCTCGTTGCACGCCATTGCACTCTGTTCATTGCTCTTGTGTTCTAATGTCGTCCTCAGTGTTGTATGTATGTTGTGTTCTCATGTTCATAGTGTTGCTGTATTGCTGACAAATACTGGGGTCCAAAGAATGCTTCTGCCATTGCATAATTTGCACCTCGTATAATTTGTCAATCGTCCACAAATGGCATAAATTGTTATGTATATTTAAATGTGGGCAATTCTTTTGAAAACATGTAGATTTTAAAATAGAAATGTGGGACAACTGGCTAGAAAGACTGGCCACAAACCTAAGGCCAACTGCTTGGGCGGAGACCAAGAATCTTTTTGTTTTGTTCATGTTCATAAAGCGCTCCAAGTGCTTTAAGTGAGAAGTCCAGCAGCAAACCTCTAGGTCATAAGAGCATTGTTTGTGCTATATTATCAGATCCAATTTGTGAGTATAAAGCTTCATCTAAGCCCACATCACATATGAACACAGGCCCGGTATGTGATGTGTGTTTATGTCTCGTATCATTTCACATTGGTGAGTAAGGCTTCATCACGTCATCCCCACATCACATGATGAATTTAGGGTTAGGGCTAGGGTTAGGTATGTGATGTGGATTGATGTGATGTATGTCTTTTATAATGTGCGAGTGAAGCTTCATCGTGTCAGTTCACATCACATTATGTGGTGTGTATTGATGTGATTTATTTATGCTGCCATTTGCAGCTAAAACTTAATTCATGCCGGTCAGTAGGCGAGGCATTGACGATGGGCCTATGACCCAAAGGTTTTCTGCTGCACTTTTCACTTTTAGCACTTTGCAGCTCTTTATGAGCACGGAAAAATAAAATATTTATATTTTTTTTATATGTCTGAGGAGTTTTCCTTAGTCTTCTTCTCGATTTCAATTGTAAGACATAATCATGGCTATCATTTATAGTCCATTATGATTCAAATTATTATGAATGTGATTGCTTTTGGACCTGTAAATTACAACAAAACAAACTAAGGCACTGGTGTGGTACTACTGGTTTACCAGAATGGGGTTCAACTCCCTGCGGTGCCCTCAATTTGTTGTATTTACATGGTTCATTTTCTGCTCATTGTTGCCTTTTCAGAGATGATAACCCCCAGGTTCTTTACTGCGTTTGTACTCTCTACATTTGGGTTACAAGTCTATTTGGGGACAAGCCCGAAGGTACTCTTGGTTTTCTCTTCTCCTTCCACCAAAAATGGCAGTCCACGGTCACACTCGGCAGTCAGTTGGGGGTTGGGGGTCCATATTAGAAGTCCATGGAACTTTTTTTCAAATCCTCGTTTTTCAGTATGCCGTTTTTCATTTTGGAGGATTTGAAAAAATAGACTAATCATTCCAAGATCATGGACTATAGCCCATGGTCTCGTACGGCATACTATAGCGCGCAGTTTTTCATCATTTTTGAAGATTTGAAAAAAATTACGAAATGACAAACGATGGGTTATAGCCCATGTTTTTTGAAATTTTGAAAAAAAGTTAGCCTCGTTTCTCATTTTGGACCGTGGGCTATAGCCCATATCGTACGGCATACTATAGCGCGCAGTTTTTCATCATTTTTGAAGATTTGAAAAAAATGACAATGACAAAAACGAAAGGTTATAGCCCATGTTGTTTGAAATTTTGAAAAAAAAAGTTAGCCTCGTTTCTCATCATTTTGGACCATGGGCTATAGCCCATATCGTACGGCATACTATAGCGCGCCGTTTTTCATCATTTTTGAAGATTTGAAAAAAATGACGAAATGACAAAAACGAAAGGTTATAGCCCATGTTTTTTGAAATTTTGAAAAAAAAAGTTAGCCTCGTTTCTCATCATTTTGGACCATGGGCTATAGCCCATATCGTACGGCATACTATAGCGCGCCGTTTTTCATTTTTGAAGATTTGAAAAAAATGACGAAATGACAAAAACGAAAGGTTATAGCCCATGTTTTTTGAAATTTTGAAAAAAAAAAGTTAGCCTCGTTTCTCATCATTTTGGACCATGGGCTAAAGCCCATATCGTACGGCATACTATAGCGCGCCGTTTTTCATCATTTTTGAAGATTTGAAAAAAATGACAAAATGACAAAAACGAAAGGTTATAGCCCATGTTTTTTGAAATTTTGAAAAAAAAAGTTAGCCTCGTTTCTCATTTTGGACCATGGGCTATAGCCCATATCGTACGGCATACTATAGCGCGCCGTTTTTCATCATTTTTGAAGATTTGAAAAAAATGACAAAAACGAAAGGTTATAGCCCATGTTTTTTGAAATTTTGAAAAAAAAAGTTAGCCTCGTTTCTCATCATTTTGGACCATGGGCTATAGCCGATATCGTACGGCATTCTATAGCGCGCCGTTTTTCATCATTTTTAAAGATTTGAAAAAATTACGAAATGACAAAAACGAAAGGTTATAGCCCATGTTTTTTGAAATTTTGAAAAAAAAAGTTAGCCTCGTTTCTCATAATTTTGGACCATGGGCTATAGCCCATATCGTACGGCATACTATAGCGCGCCGTTTTTCATCATTTTTGAAGATTTGAAAAAAATGACAAAATGACAAAAACGAAAGGTTATAGCCCATGTTTTTGAAATTTTGAAAAAAAAAGTTAGCCTCGTTTCTCATCATTTTGGACCATGGGCTATAGCCCATATCGTACGGCATACTATAGCGCGCCGTTTTTCATCATTTTTGAAGATTTGAAAAAAATGACGAAATGACAAAAACGAAAGGTTATAGCCCATGTTTTTTGAAATTTTGAAAAAAAAAGTTAGCCTCGTTTCTCATCATTTTGGACCATGGGCTATAGCCCATATCGTACGGCATACTATAGCGTGCCGTTTTTCATCATTTTTGAAGATTTGAAAAAAATGACGAAATGACAAAAACGAAAGGTTATAGCCCATGTTTTTTGAAATTTTGAAAAAAAAAGTTAGCCTCGTTTCTCATCATTTTGGACCATGGGCTATAGCCCATATCGTACGGCATACTATAGCGCGCCGTTTTTCATCATTTTTAAAGATTTGAAAAAAATTACGAAATGACAAAAACGATGGGTTATAGCCCATGTTTTTTGAAATTTTGAAAAAAAAAGTTAGCCTCGTTTCTCATCATTTTGGACCATGGGCTATAGCCCATATCGTACGGCATACTATAGCGCGCCGTTTTTCGTCATTTTTGAAGATTTGAAAAAAATGACAAAATGACAAAAACGAAAGGTTATAGCCCATGTTTTTTGAAATTTTGAAAAAAAAAGTTAGCCTCGTTTCTCATCATTTTGGACCATGGGCTATAGCCCATATCGTACGGCATACTATAGCGCGCCGTTTTTCATCATTTTTAAAGATTTGAATTTTTTTTACGAAATGACAAAAACGATGGGTTATAGCCCATGTTTTTTGAAATTTTGAAAAAAAAAGTTAGCCTCGTTTCTCATCATTTTGGACCATGGGCTATAGCCCATATCGTACGGCATACTATAGCGCGCCGTTTTTCGTCATTTTTGAAGATTTGAAAAAAATGACAAAATGACAAAAACGAAAGGTTATAGCCCATGTTTTTTGAAATTTTGAAAAAAAAAGTTAGCCTCGTTTCTCATCATTTTGGACCATGGGCTATAGCCCATATCGTACGGCATACTATAGCGCGCCGTTTTTCATCATTTTTGAAGATTTGAAAAAATGACAAAATGACAAAAACGAAAGGTTATAGCCCATGTTTTTGAAATTTTGAAAAAAAAAGTTAGCCTCGTTTCTCATCATTTTGGACCATGGGCTATAGCCCATATCGTACGGCATACTATAGCGCGCCGTTTTTCATCATTTTTGAAGATTTGAAAAAAATGACGAAATGACAAAAACGAAAGGTTATAGCCCATGTTTTTTGAAATTTTGAAAAAAAAAGTTAGCCTCGTTTCTCATCATTTTGGACCATGGGCTATAGCCCATATCGTACGGCATACTATAGCGTGCCGTTTTTCATCATTTTTGAAGATTTGAAAAAAATGACGAAATGACAAAAACGAAAGGTTATAGCCCATGTTTTTTGAAATTTTGAAAAACAAAGTTAGCCTCGTTTCTCATCATTTTTGACCATCGGCTATAGCCCATATCGTACGGCATACTATAGCGCGCCGTTTTTCATCATTTTTGAAGATTTGAAAAAAATGACAAAATGACAAACGAAAGGTTATAGCCCATGTTTTTTGAATATTTGAAAAAAAAAGTTAGCCTCGTTTCTCATCATTTTGGACCATGGGCTATAGCCCATATCGTACGGCATACTATAGCGCGCCGTTTTTCATCATTTTTTAAGATTTGAAAAAATTACGAAATGACAAAAACGAAAGGTTATAGCCCATGTTTTTTGAAATTTTGAAAAAAAAAGTTAGCCTCGTTTCTCATCATTTTGGACCATGGGCTATAGCCCATATCGTATGGCATACTATAGCGCGCCGTTTTTCATCATTTTTGAAGATTTGAAAAAAATGACGAAATGACAAAAACGAAAGGTTATAGCCCATGTTTTTTGAAATTTTGAAAAAAAAAGTTAGCCTCGTTTCTCATCATTTTGGACCATGGGCTATAGCCCATATCGTACGGCATAATATAGCGCGCCGTTTTTCATCATTTTTGAAGATTTGAAAAAAATGACGAAATGACAAAAACGAAAGGTTATAGCCCATGTTTTTAGAAATTATGAAAAAAAAAAGTTAGCCTCGTTTCTCATCATTTTGGACCATGGGCTATAGCCCATATCGTACGGCATACTATAGCGCGCCGTTTTTCATCATTTTTAAAGATTTGAAAAAATTACGAAATGACAAAAACGATGGGTTATAGCCCATGTTTTTTGAAATTTTGAAAAAAAAAGTTAGCCTCGTTTCTCATCATTTTGGACCATGGGCTATAGCCCATATCGTACGGCATACTATAGCGCGCCGTTTTTCATCATTTTTGAAGATTTGAAAAAAATGACGAAATGACAAAAACGAAAGGTTATAGCCCATGTTTTTTGAAATTTTGAAAAAAAAAGTTAGCCTCGTTTCTCATCATTTTGGACCATGGGCTATAGCCCATATCGTACGGCATACTATAGCGCGCCGTTTTTCATCATTTTTGAAGATTTGAAAAAAATGACGAAATGACAAAAACGAAAGGTTATAGCCCATGTTTTTTGAAATTTTGAAAAAAGAAGTTAGCCTCGTTTCTCATCATTTTGGACCATGGGCTATAGCCCATATCGTACGGCATACTATAGCGCGCCGTTTTTCATCATTTTTGAAGATTTGAAAAAATTACGAAATGACAAAAACGAAAGGTTATAGCCCATGTTTTTTGAAATTTTGAAAAAAAAAGTTAGCCTCGTTTCTCATCATTTTGGACCATGGGCTATAGCCCATATCGTACGGCATACTATAGCGCGCCGTTTTTCATCATTTTTGAAGATTTGAAAAAAATGACGAAATGACAAAAACGAAAGGTTATGGCCCATGTTTTTTGAAATTTTGAAAAAAAAAGTTAGCCTCGTTTCTCATCATTTTGGACCATGGGCTATAGCCCATATCGTACGGCATACTATAGCGCGCCGTTTTTCATCATTTTTGAAGATTTGAAAAAAATGACGAAATGACAAAAACGAAAGGTTATAGCCCATGTTTTTTGAAATTTTGAAAAAAAAAGTTAGCCTCGTTTCTCATCATTTTGGACCATGGGCTAAAGCCCATATCGTACGGCATACTATAGCGCGCCGTTTTTCATCATTTTTGAAGATTTGAAAAAAATGACAAAATGACAAAAACGAAAGGTTATAGCCCATGTTTTTTGAAATTTTGAAAAAAAAAGTTAGCCTCGTTTCTCATCATTTTGGACCATGGGCTATAGCCCATATCGTACGGCATACTATAGCGCGCCGTTTTTCATAATTTTTTAAGATTTGAAAAAAATGACAAAAACGAAAGGTTATAGCCCATGTTTTTTGAAATTTTGAAAAAAAAAGTTAGCCTCGTTTCTCATCATTTTGGACCATGGGCTATAGCCCATATCGTACGGCATTCTATAGCGCGCCGTTTTTCATCATTTTTAAAGATTTGAAAAAATTACGAAATGACAAAAACGAAAGGTTATAGCCCATGTTTTTTGAAATTTTGAAAAAAAAAGTTAGCCTCGTTTCTCATCATTTTGGACCATGGGCTATAGCCCATATCGTACGGCATACTATAGCGCGCCGTTTTTCATCATTTTTGAAGATTTGAAAAAAATGACGAAATGACAAAAACGAAAGGTTATAGCCCATGTTTTTTGAAATTTTGAAAAAAAAAGTTAGCCTCGTTTCTCATCATTTTGGACCATGGGCTATAGCCCATATCGTACGGCATACTATAGCGCGCCGTTTTTCATCATTTTTGAAGATTTGAAAAAAATGACGAAATGACAAAAACGAAAGGTTATAGAATATAGCCCATGTTTTTTGAAATTTTGAAAAAAAAAGTTAGCCTCGTTTCTCATCATTTTGGACCATGGGCTATAGCCCATATCGTACGGCATACTATAGCGCGCCGTTTTTCATAATTTTTAAAGATTTGAAAAAAATTACGAAATGACAAAAACAATGGGTTATAGCCCATGTTTTTTGAAATTTTGAAAAAAAAAGTTAGCCTCGTTTCTCATCATTTTGGACCATGGGCTATAGCCCATATCGTACGGCATACTATAGCGCGCCGTTTTTCATCATTTTTAAAGATTTGAAAAAAATTACGAAATGACAAAAACGATGGGTTATAGCCCATGTTTTTTTAAATTTTGAAAAAAAAAGTTAGCCTCGTTTCTCATCATTTTGGACCATGGGCTATAGCCCATATCGTACGGCATACTATAGCGCGCCGTTTTTCGTCATTTTTGAAGATTTGAAAAAAATGACAAAATGACAAAAACGAAAGGTTATAGCCCATGTTTTTTGAAATTTTGAAAAAATTTTAGCCTCGTTTCTCATCATTTTGGACCATGGGCTATAGCCCATATCGTACGGCATACTATAGCGTGCCGTTTTTCATCATTTTTGAAGATTTGAAAAAAATGACAAAATGACAAAAACGAAAGGTTATAGCCCATGTTTTTGAAATTTTGAAAAATAAAGTTAGCCTCGTTTCTCATCATTTTGGACCATGGGCTATAGCCCATATCGTACGGCATACTATAGCGCGCCGTTTTTCATCATTTTTGAAGATTTGAAAAAAATGACGAAATGACAAAAACGAAAGGTTATAGCCCATGTTTTTTGAAATTTTGAAAAAAAAAGTTAGCCTCGTTTCTCATCATTTTGGACCATGGGCTATAGCCCATATCGTACGGCATACTATAGCGTGCCGTTTTTCATCATTTTTGAAGATTTGAAAAAAATGACGAAATGACAAAAACGAAAGGTTATAGCCCATGTTTTTTGAAATTTTGAAAAAAAAAGTTAGCCTCGTTTCTCATCATTTTTGACCATGGGCTATTAGTGGAAGATTTAAGGCCGAGATTTTCGCCGTTAACTTCAAGTCATGATGCAGAGAACTCCTTTGGCTTGGAAGTATCTTAGGGTCATAGGAAAAGATTTATCCAAAGAGACAAGCTGCATCACCCTTCATTTCTGAAATATACACGTTTTTCAAAATGGCCGCCACCATTTACAGCAATACAGCATAGCCCGTATCTTTGCTTCTGTTAGAGCTATAATAATAATATTGGTGTTAAAGTATACATTTTTAGGGTCAAGGAATCCAATTAAATAGATTTCAAGAATAAAAACCGCAATAATTTTCTCTTTACCATGACAACAGGGGTAAAATATGCAAATTTAATTCGTAAAAATACGTTTTAACAGGGTAACTTTACCCCCCTCACCCACTAAAACTTTCAATAAGTTTCCTCTTTGGCATGGAAGTACCTTAGGGTCATAGGAAAAGATTTATCCAAAGAGACGAGCTGCATCACCTTTCATTTCTGAAATATACAAGTTTTTCAAAATGGCCGCCACCATTTACAGCAATACAGCATAGCCCGTATCTTTGCTTCTGTTAGAGCTATGATAATAATATTGGTGCCAAAGTATACATTTTTAGGGTCAAGGAATCCAATTAAATAGATTTCAAGACTAAAAAATCTAAAAGTTTTCTCGTTACCATGACAACGGGGGTAAAATATGCACATTTCATTCGAAAACATACGTTTTAACAGGGTAACTTTACCCCCCCTTATCCACTAAAACTTTCATTTAGTTTCCTCTTTGGCTTGGAAGTACCTTAGGGTCATAGGAAAAGATTTATCCAAAGACACAAGCTGCATTACCTTTCATTTCTAGACCTTTTTCAAAATGGCCGCCACCATTTACAGCAATACAGCATAGCCCGTATCTTTGCTTCTGTTAGAGCTATAATAATAATATAAGGGTCAATACCATGACAATGGGGTTGCAAATCCTATTCACATAATGTATACGAGACAAGTATTTGCAGAGAGCCATTGTATGCTCTGACATGCAGCATTTTAAAGGTGCCTTACATGGGGCCCTGTATGGGGCACCTGTTGTGGGGGATTCTGTAGTCTTACTGGGGGTCTTCAATGCACGTGGGCAATGAGACACTTGGGAGTGGCGTGTTTGGGAGGAACGATCTCCCTGATCTGAACCCGAGTGGTGGCTTGTTATTGGACTTCTGTGCCAATCATGGGCTGACCATAACAGTTATGGTCAGTATATGTTATCCCAGGAGACTCGGGACAGCCAGTTAAGCAACTCCACAGTGGAAAAGCCCCAGAGGTTGGTGAGATCCGTCGAGAAATGCTGAAGGCTCTGGGTGTTGAGGGGATTGGTTGACACTTGACACATATTTTCAACATAGGGACAGATAGGGTGAGAAGTTCAGTCATGCTTATTATTTTGGAAAGGAGCCATCTTAGGTGGTTCAGGCATCTGGTTAGGATGCTTATCGGGCATCTCCCTTTAGGGAGGTCCTCGATGCACGTCCCACTGGGAGGAGACCCCTGGGAAGACCAAGGATGAGATGGAGGGATTACCACCATTAATTGGCCTTGGAACGCCTCTGAATCCCCCAGGAGGAAGTTACAAATGTTGCTCTGGAGAGGGAAGTCTGTAGCTCTGGTGGAGCTGTTACCCCTATGACCTGAAAGGGAAGGATTTCGAGACGCAGTCGTGGAGGAGAGGGTACGCTTCGGGGAGCTAAGGGTTGCTTCACTGCTTTTTGCAGATTATGTTGTCGAGTGTGTGGTGGCCATAGGAAGAGGATCAGCATCTCCAAATCTGAGGCCATGGTACTCAGCAGGGAACCGCTGTATTGTGCAATGCTGGGGACATTTTTATGTCAACTTGTTGTGACTTATTTGATTAATTACAATTGTGATGGTCTGCATCTCCAAATCTGAGGCCATGGTTCTCAGCAGGAAACCGTGGATTGTGCAGTCCGGGTAGGGAATGAGGCATTACCCATGCAGGTGAAGGAGTTCAAGTATCTCTGGGTCTTGTTCACGAGTCAGGGGAGAACGGACCAGGAGATCAGCCGGAGAATCGGAGCGGCAGGGGCGGTATTGCAGTCGCTGTACCGCACTGTTGTGACAAAAAGAGAGTTGAGCCAGAAGGCAAAGCTCTCTGTCTACCGAGCAATCTTCGTTCCTACTCTCACCTATGGCCATGAAGTGTGGGTCATGACCGAAAAGAATAAGGTCACGAATACAAGCGGCCGAAATGAGTTTTCTTCGACGGGTGGCTGGCATCTCCCTTAAAGATAGGGTGAGAAGTTCAGTCACACGAGAGAGACTCGGAGTAGAACCGCTGCTCCTTCGCTTTCGGAGTCAGCTGGGGTGGTTCGCGCATCTGGTTAGGATGCCTCTCGGCCGCCTCCCTAGGGAGGTCCTCGACACACGTCCCACTGGGAAGAGACCCCGGAGCAGACCAAGGCGCAGTTGGAGGAAATACATCGACTCACAGGCCTTGGAACGTCTCAGAATCCCCCAGGAGGAAGTCACTAATGTTGCTCTGGAGAGGGAAGTCTGGAGCTCTCTGGTGGAGCTGTTGCCCCCGCGACCCAACTACGGATAAGCGGTTGAAGATGGATGGATGGATGGATGGTGATGGTAATGAGAAAAACATTACGGTTTTTTTAGCGGCGCTCCTATATGCACAGCTTTGTGTGTACGTGTGTGCATGAGCACGGAATGTGCTCAGCTGATTGGCTGATGATGTATGATGATATGAGTGGAAATGAGCAAAATTTTATAACAGAAGCAAAAACATTAGATCTGCTGTATTATTGTAAATTTTAAAAATGTGTATATTTCGTAAATGAAGGGTGATGCAACTCGTCTCTTTGGATAAATCTTTTCCAATTGCCCTAAGGCACTTCCATGCCAAAGGGAAAACTAAATAAAAGTTTTAGGGGTGAGGGGTGGAAAGTTACCCTGTTAAAACGTATTTTACGATTTAAATTTGCATATTTAACAGCTATTGTCATGGTAACGAGAAAACTATTGGGTTTTTTATTCTTGAAATCCATTTAATTGGATTCCTTGACCCTAAAAATGTATACTTTGGCACCAATATTATTATTATAGCTCTAACAGAAGCAAAGGTATACGGGCTATGCTGTATTGCTGTAAATGGTGGCGGCCATTTTGAAAAAGGTGTATAATTCAGAAATGAAAGGTGATGCAGCTTGTGTCTTTGGATAAATCTTTTCCTATGACCCTAAGGTACTTCCAAGCCAAAGAGGAAACTAAATGAAAGTTTTAGTGGATAAGGGGGGGTAAAGTTACCCTGTTAAAACGTATGTTTTCGAATTAAATGTGCATATTTTGCCCCCGTTGTCACGGTAACGAGAAAACCTTTAGATTTTTTAGTCTTGAAATCTATTTAATTGGATTCCTTGACCCTAAAAATGTATACTTTGGCACCAATATTATTATTATAGCTCTAACAGAAGCAACGATATGGGGTATGGTGTAATAGTGGGTTATTGTCGGCGGCCATTTTGAAAAACATGTATATTTCATAAATGAGGGGTGATGCAGCTCGTCTCTTTGGATAAATCTTTTAGTATGACCCTAAGGTAATTCCATACCAAAGGGTTTCTCTGCATCATGACTTGAAGTCAAATGTCCCTTAAATCTTCTACTATATAGCCCATATCGTACGGCATACTATAGCGCGCCGTTTTTCATCATTTTTGAAGATTTGAAAAAAATGACAAAATGACAAAAACGAAAGGTTATAGCCCATGTTTTTTTTAATTTTGAAAAAAAAAGTTAGCCTCGTTTCTCATCATTTTGGACCACGGGCGATAGCCCATATCGTACGGCATACTATAGCGCGCCGTTTTTCATCATTTTTGAAGATTTGAAAAAAATGACAAAATGACAAAAACGAAAGGTTATAGCCCATGTTTTTTGAAATTTTGAAAAAAAAAGTTAGCCTCGTTTCTCATCATTTTGGACCATGGGCTATAGCCCATATCGTACGGCATACTATAGCGCGCCGTTTTTCATCATTTTTTAAGATTTGAAAAAATTACGAAATGACAAAAACGAAAGGTTATAGCCCATGTTTTTTGAAATTTTGAAAAAAAAAGTTAGCCTCGTTTCTCATCATTTTGGACCATGGGCTATAGCCCATATCGTACGGCATACTATAGCGCGCCGTTTTTCATCATTTTTGAAGATTTGAAAAAAATGACGAAATGACAAAAACGAAAGGTTATAGCCCATGTTTTTTGAAATTTTGAAAAAAAAAGTTAGCCTCGTTTCTCATCATTTTGGACCATGGGCTATAGCCCATATCGTACGGCATACTATAGCGCGCCGTTTTTCATCATTTTTAAAGATTTGAAAAAAATTACGAAATGACAAAAACGATGGGTTATAGCCCATGTTTTTTGAAATTTTGAAAAAAAAAGTTAGCCTCGTTTCTCATCATTTTGGACCATGGGCTATAGCCCATATCGTACGGCATACTATAGCGCGCCGTTTTTCATCATTTTTAAAGATTTGAAAAAAATTACGAAATGACAAAAACGATGGGTTATAGCCCATGTTTTTTGAAATTTTGAAAAAAAAAGTTAGCCTCGTTTCTCATCATTTTGGACCATGGGCTATAGCCCATATCGTACGGCATACTATAGCGCGCCGTTTTTCGTCATTTTTGAAGATTTGAAAAAAATGACAAAATGACAAAAACGAAAGGTTATAGCCCATGTTTTTTGAAATTTTGAAAAAAAAAGTTAGCCTCGTTTCTCATCATTTTGGACCATGGGCTATAGCCCATATCGTACGGCATACTATAGCGCGCCGTTTTTCATCATTTTTGAAGATTTGAAAAAAATGACAAAATGACAAAAACGAAAGGTTATAGCCCATGTTTTTGAAATTTTGAAAAAAAAAGTTAGCCTCGTTTCTCATCATTTTGGACCATGGGCTATAGCCCATATCGTACGGCATACTATAGCGCGCCGTTTTTCATCATTTTTGAAGATTTGAAAAAAATGACGAAATGACAAAAACGAAAGGTTATAGCCCATGTTTTTTGAAATTTTGAAAAAAAAAGTTAGCCTCGTTTCTCATCATTTTGGACCATGGGCTATAGCCCATATCGTACGGCATACTATAGCGTGCCGTTTTTCATCATTTTTGAAGATTTGAAAAAAATGACGAAATGACAAAAACGAAAGGTTATAGCCCATGTTTTTTGAAATTTTGAAAAAAAAAGTTAGCCTCGTTTCTCATCATTTTTGACCATGGGCTATAGCCCATATCGTACGGCATACTATAGCGCGCCGTTTTTCATCATTTTTGAAGATTTGAAAAAAATGACAAAATGACAAAAACGAAAGGTTATAGCCCATGTTTTTTTTAATTTTGAAAAAAAAAGTTAGCCTCGTTTCTCATCATTTTGGACCATGGGCTATAGCCCATATCGTACGGCATACTATAGCGCGCCGTTTTTCGTCATTTTTGAAGATTTGAAAAAAATGACAAAATGACAAAAACGAAAGGTTATAGCCCATGTTTTTTGAAATTTTGAAAAAAAAAGTTAGCCTCGTTTCTCATCATTTTGGACCATGGGCTATAGCCCATATCGTACGTCATACTATAGCGCGCCGTTTTTCATCATTTTTGAAGATTTGAAAAAAATGACAAAATGACAAAAACGAAAGGTTATAGCCCATGTTTTTGAAATTTTGAAAAAAAAAGTTAGCCTCGTTTCTCATCATTTTGGACCATGGGCTATAGCCCATATCGTACGGCATACTATAGCGCGCCGTTTTTCATCATTTTTGAAGATTTGAAAAAAATGACGAAATGACAAAAACGAAAGGTTATAGCCCATGTTTTTTGAAATTTTGAAAAAAAAAGTTAGCCTCGTTTCTCATCATTTTGGACCATGGGCTATAGCCCATATCGTACGGCATACTATAGCGCGCCGTTTTTCGTCATTTTTGAAGATTTGAAAAAAATGACAAAATGACAAAAACGAAAGGTTATAGCCCATGTTTTTTGAAATTTTGAAAAAATAAGTTAGCCTCGTTTCTCATCATTTTGGACCATGGGCTATAGCCCATATCGTACGGCATACTATAGCGCGCCGTTTTTCATCATTTTTGAAGATTTGAAAAAAATGACAAAATGACAAAAACGAAAGGTTATAGCCCATGTTTTTGAAATTTTGAAAAAAAAAGTTAGCCTCGTTTCTCATCATTTTGGACCATGGGCTATAGCCCATATCGTACGGCATACTATAGCGCGCCGTTTTTCATCATTTTTGAAGATTTGAAAAAAATGACGAAATGACAAAAACGAAAGGTTATAGCCCATGTTTTTTGAAATTTTGAAAAAAGAAGTTAGCCTCGTTTCTCATCATTTTGGACCATGGGCTATAGCCCATATCGTACGGCATACTATAGCGCGCCGTTTTTCGTCATTTTTGAAGATTTGAAAAAAATGACAAAATGACAAAAACGAAAGGTTATAGCCCATGTTTTTTGAAATTTTGAAAAAAAAAGTTAGCCTCGTTTCTCATCATTTTGGACCATGGGCTATAGCCCATATCGTACGGCATACTATAGCGCGCCGTTTTTCATCATTTTTGAAGATTTGAAAAAAATGACAAAATGACAAAAACGAAAGGTTATAGCCCATGTTTTTGAAATTTTGAAAAAAAAAGTTAGCCTCGTTTCTCATCATTTTGGACCATGGGCTATAGCCCATATCGTACGGCATACTATAGCGCGCCGTTTTTCATCATTTTTGAAGATTTGAAAAAAATGACGAAATGACAAAAACGAAAGGTTATAGCCCATGTTTTTTGAAATTTTGAAAAAAGAAGTTAGCCTCGTTTCTCATCATTTTGGACCATGGGCTATAGCCCATATCGTACGGCATACTATAGCGCGCCGTTTTTCATCATTTTTGAAGATTTGAAAAAATTACGAAATGACAAAAACGAAAGGTTATAGCCCATGTTTTTTGAAATTTTGAAAAAAAAAGTTAGCCTCGTTTCTCATCATTTTGGACCATGGGCTATAGCCCATATCGTACGGCATACTATAGCGCGCCGTTTTTCATCATTTTTGAAGATTTGAAAAAAATGACGAAATGACAAAAACGAAAGGTTATGGCCCATGTTTTTTGAAATTTTGAAAAAAAAAGTTAGCCTCGTTTCTCATCATTTTGGACCATGGGCTATAGCCCATATCGTACGGCATACTATAGCGCGCCGTTTTTCATCATTTTTGAAGATTTGAAAAAAATGACGAAATGACAAAAACGAAAGGTTATAGCCCATGTTTTTTGAAATTTTGAAAAAAAAAGTTAGCCTCGTTTCTCATCATTTTGGACCATGGGCTATAGCCCATATCGTACGGCATACTATAGCGCGCCGTTTTTCATCATTTTTAAAGATTTGAAAAAAATTACGAAATGACAAAAACGATGGGTTATAGCCCATGTTTTTTGAAATTTTGAAAAAAAAAGTTAGCCTCGTTTCTCATCATTTTGGACCATGGGCTATAGCCCATATCGTACGGCATACTATAGCGCGCCGTTTTTCATCATTTTTAAAGATTTGAAAAAAATTACGAAATGACAAAAACGATGGGTTATAGCCCATGTTTTTTGAAATTTTGAAAAAAAAAGTTAGCCTCGTTTCTCATCATTTTGGACCATGGGCTATAGCCCATATCGTACGGCATACTATAGCGCGCCGTTTTTCGTCATTTTTGAAGATTTGAAAAAAATGACAAAATGACAAAAACGAAAGGTTATAGCCCATGTTTTTTGAAATTTTGAAAAAAAAAGTTAGCCTCGTTTCTCATCATTTTGGACCATGGGCTATAGCCCATATCGTACGGCATACTATAGCGCGCCGTTTTTCATCATTTTTGAAGATTTGAAAAAAATGACGAAATGACAAAAACGAAAGGTTATAGCCCATGTTTTTTGAAATTTTGAAAAAAGAAGTTAGCCTCGTTTCTCATCATTTTGGACCATGGGCTATAGCCCATATCGTACGGCATACTATAGCGCGCCGTTTTTCATCATTTTTGAAGATTTGAAAAAATTACGAAATGACAAAAACGAAAGGTTATAGCCCATGTTTTTTGAAATTTTGAAAAAAAAAGTTAGCCTCGTTTCTCATCATTTTGGACCATGGGCTATAGCCCATATCGTACGGCATACTATAGCGCGCCGTTTTTCATCATTTTTGAAGATTTGAAAAAAATGACGAAATGACAAAAACGAAAGGTTATAGCCCATGTTTTTTGAAATTTTGAAAAAAAAAGTTAGCCTCGTTTCTCATCATTTTGGACCATGGGCTATAGCCCATATCGTACGGCATACTATAGCGCGCCGTTTTTCATCATTTTTGAAGATTTGAAAAAAATGACGAAATGACAAAAACGAAAGGTTATAGCCCATGTTTTTTGAAATTTTGAAAAAAAAAGTTAGCCTCGTTTCTCATCATTTTGGACCATGGGCTATAGCCCATATCGTACGGCATACTATAGCGCGCCGTTTTTCATCATTTTTAAAGATTTGAAAAACATTACGAAATGACAAAAACGGTGGGTTATAGCCCATGTTTTTTGAAATTTTGAAAAAAAAAGTTAGCCTCGTTTCTCATCATTTTGGACCATGGGCTATAGCCCATATCGTACGGCATACTATAGCGCGCCGTTTTTCATCATTTTTAAAGATTTGAAAAAAATTACGAAATGACAAAAACGATGGGTTATAGCCCATGTTTTTTGAAATTTTGAAAAAAAAAGTTAGCCTCGTTTCTCATCATTTTGGACCATGGGCTATAGCCCATATCGTACGGCATACTATAGCGCGCCGTTTTTCGTCATTTTTGAAGATTTGAAAAAAATGACAAAATGACAAAAACGAAAGGTTATAGCCCATGTTTTTTGACATTTTGAAAAAAAAAGTTAGCCTCGTTTCTCATCATTTTGGACCATGGGCTATAGCCCATATCGTACGGCATACTATAGCGCGCCGTTTTTCATCATTTTTGAAGATTTGAAAAAAATGACGAAATGAAAAAAACGAAAGGTTATAGCCCATGTTTTTTGAAATTTTGAAAAAAAAAGTTAGCCTCGTTTCTCATCATTTTGGACCATGGGCTATAGCCCATATCGTACGGCATACTATAGCGCGCCGTTTTTCATCATTTTTGAAGATTTGAAAAAAATGACGAAATGACAAAAACGAAAGGTTATAGCCCATGTTTTTTGAAATTTTGAAAAAAAAAGTTAGCCTCGTTTCTCATCATTTTGGACCATGGGCTATAGCCCATATCGTACGGCATACTATAGCGCGCCGTTTTTCATCATTTTTAAAGATTTGAAAAAAATTACGAAATGACAAAAACGATGGGTTATAGCCCATGTTTTTTGAAATTTTGAAAAAAAAAGTTAGCCTCGTTTCTCATCATTTTGGACCATGGGCTATAGCCCATATCGTACGGCATACTATAGCGCGCCGTTTTTCGTCATTTTTGAAGATTTGAAAAAAATGACAAAATGACAAAAACGAAAGGTTATAGCCCATGTTTTTTGACATTTTGAAAAAAAAAGTTAGCCTCGTTTCTCATCATTTTGGACCATGGGCTATAGCCCATATCGTACGGCATACTATAGCGCGCCGTTTTTCATCATTTTTGAAGATTTGAAAAAAATGACGAAATGAAAAAAACGAAAGGTTATAGCCCATGTTTTTTGAAATTTTGAAAAAAAAAGTTAGCCTCGTTTCTCATCATTTTGGACCATGGGCTATAGCCCATATCGTACGGCATACTATAGCGCGCCGTTTTTCATCATTTTTGAAGATTTGAAAAAAATGACGAAATGACAAAAACGAAAGGTTATAGCCCATGTTTTTTGAAATTTTGAAAAAAAAAGTTAGCCTCGTTTCTCATCATTTTGGACCATGGGCTATAGCCCATATCGTACGGCATACTATAGCGCGCCGTTTTTCATCATTTTTGAAGATTTGAAAAAAATGACGAAATGACAAAAACGAAAGGTTATAGCCCATGTTTTTTGAAATTTTGAAAAAAAAAGTTAGCCTCGTTTCTCATCATTTTGGACCATGGGCTATAGCCCATATCGTACGGCATACTATAGCGCGCCGTTTTTCATCATTTTTAAAGATTTGAAAAAATTACGAAATGACAAAAACGATGGGTTATAGCCCATGTTTTTTGAAATTTTGAAAAAAAAAGTTAGCCTCGTTTCTCATCATTTTGGACCATGGGCTATAGCCCATATCGTACGGCATACTATAGCGCGCTGTTTTTCATCATTTTTGAAGATTTGAAAAAAATGACAAAATGACAAAAACGAAAGGTTATAGCCCATGTTTTTTCAAATTTTGAAAAAAAAAGTTAGCCTCGTTTCTCATCATTTTGGACCATGGGCTATAGCCCATATCGTACGGCATACTATAGCGCGCCGTTTTTCATCATTTTTGAAGATTTGAAAAAAATGACAAAATGACAAAAACGAAAGGTTATAGCCCATGTTTTTTGAAATTTTGAAAAAAAAAGTTAGCCTCGTTTCTCATCATTTTGGACCATGGGCTATAGCCCATATCGTACGGCATTCTATAGCGCGCCGTTTTTCATCATTTTTAAAGATTTGAAAAAAATTACGAAATGACAAAAACGAAAGGTTATAGCCCATGTTTTTTGAAATTTTGAAAAAAAAAGTTAGCCTCGTTTCTCATCATTTTGGACCATGGGCTATAGCCCATATCGTACGGCATACTATAGCGCGCCGTTTTCATCATTTTTGAAGATTTGAAAAAAATGACGAAATGACAAAAACGAAAGGTTATAGCCCATGTTTTTTGAAATTTTGAAAAAAAAAGTTAGCCTCGTTTCTCATCATTTTGGACCATGGGCTATAGCCCATATCGTACGGCATACTATAGCGCGCCGTTTTTCATCATTTTTGAAGATTTGAAAAAAATGACGAAATGACAAAAACGAAAGGTTATAGCCCATGTTTTTTGAAATTTTGAAAAAAAAAGTTAGCCTCGTTTCTCATCATTTTGGACCATGGGCTATAGCCCATATCGTACGGCATACTATAGCGCGCCGTTTTTCATCATTTTTAAAGATTTGAAAAAAATTACGAAATGACAAAAACGGTGGGTTATAGCCCATGTTTTTTGAAATTTTGAAAAAGAAAGTTAGCCTCGTTTCTCATCATTTTGGACCATGGGCTATAGCCCATATCGTACGGCATACTATAGCGCGCCGTTTTTCATCATTTTTAAAGATTTGAAAAAAATTACGAAATGACAAAAACGATGGGTTATAGCCCATGTTTTTTGAAATTTTGAAAAAAAAAGTTAGCCTCGTTTCTCATCATTTTGGACCATGGGCTATAGCCCATATCGTACGGCATACTATAGCGCGCCGTTTTTCGTCATTTTTGAAGATTTGAAAAAAATGACAAAATGACAAAAACGAAAGGTTATAGCCCATGTTTTTTGAAATTTTGAAAAAAAAAGTTAGCCTCGTTTCTCATCATTTTGGACCATGGGCTATAGCCCATATCGTACGGCATACTATAGCGCGCCGTTTTTCATCATTTTTGAAGATTTGAAAAAAATGACGAAATGAAAAAAACGAAAGGTTATAGCCCATGTTTTTTGAAATTTTGGAAAAAAAAGTTAGCCTCGTTTCTCATCATTTTGGACCATGGGCTATAGCCCATATCGTACGGCATACTATAGCGCGCCGTTTTTCATCATTTTTGAAGATTTGAAAAAAATGACGAAATGACAAAAACGAAAGGTTATAGCCCATGTTTTTTGAAATTTTGAAAAAAAAAGTTAGCCTCGTTTCTCATCATTTTGGACCATGGGCTATAGCCCATATCGTACGGCATACTATAGCGCGCCGTTTTTCATCATTTTTGAAGATTTGAAAAAAATGACGAAATGACAAAAACGAAAGGTTATAGCCCATGTTTTTTGAAATTTTGAAAAAAAAAGTTAGCCTCGTTTCTCATCATTTTGGACCATGGGCTATAGCCCATATCGTACGGCATACTATAGCGCGCCGTTTTTCATCATTTTTAAAGATTTGAAAAAATTACGAAATGACAAAAACGATGGGTTATAGCCCATGTTTTTTGACATTTTGAAAAAAAAGGTTAGCCTCGTTTCTCATCATTTTGGACCATGGGCTATAGCCCATATCGTACGGCATACTATAGCGCGCCGTTTTTCATCATTTTTGAAGATTTGAAAAAAATGACGAAATGAAAAAAACGAAAGGTTATAGCCCATGTTTTTTGAAATTTTGAAAAAAAAAGTTAGCCTCGTTTCTCATCATTTTGGACCATGGGCTATAGCCCATATCGTACGGCATACTATAGCGCGCCGTTTTTCATCATTTTTGAAGATTTGAAAAAAATGACGAAATGACAAAAACGAAAGGTTATAGCCCATGTTTTTTGAAATTTTGAAAAAAAAAGTTAGCCTCGTTTCTCATCATTTTGGACCATGGGCTATAGCCCATATCGTACGGCATACTATAGCGCGCCGTTTTTCATCATTTTTAAAGATTTGAAAAAATTACGAAATGACAAAAACGATGGGTTATAGCCCATGTTTTTTGAAATTTTGAAAAAAAAAGTTAGCCTCGTTTCTCATCATTTTGGACCATGGGCTATAGCCCATATCGTACGGCATACTATAGCGCGCTGTTTTTCATCATTTTTGAAGATTTGAAAAAAATGACAAAATGACAAAAACGAAAGGTTATAGCCCATGTTTTTTCAAATTTTGAAAAAAAAAGTTAGCCTCGTTTCTCATCATTTTGGACCATGGGCTATAGCCCATATCGTACGGCATACTATAGCGCGCCGTTTTTCATCATTTTTGAAGATTTGAAAAAAATGACAAAATGACAAAAACGAAAGGTTATAGCCCATGTTTTTTGAAATTTTGAAAAAAAAAGTTAGCCTCGTTTCTCATCATTTTGGACCATGGGCTATAGCCCATATCGTACGGCATTCTATAGCGCGCCGTTTTTCATCATTTTTAAAGATTTGAAAAAAATTACGAAATGACAAAAACGAAAGGTTATAGCCCATGTCTTTTGAAATTTTGAAAAAAAAAGTTAGCCTCGTTTCTCATCATTTTGGACCATGGGCTATAGCCCATATCGTACGGCATTCTATAGCGCGCCGTTTTTCATCATTTTGAAAGATTTGAAAAAAATTACGAAATGACAAAAACGAAAGGTTATAGCCCATGTTTTTTGAAATTTTGAAAAAAAAAGTTAGCCTCGTTTCTCATCATTTTGGACCATGGGCTATAGCCCATATCGTACGGCATACTATAGCGCGCCGTTTTCATCATTTTTGAAGATTTGAAAAAAATGACGAAATGACAAAAACGAAAGGTTATAGCCCATGTTTTTTGAAATTTTGAAAAAAAAAGTTAGCCTCGTTTCTCATCATTTTGGACCATGGGCTATAGCCCATATCGTACGGCATACTATAGCGCGCCGTTTTTCATCATTTTTGAAGATTTGAAAAAAATGACGAAATGACAAAAACGAAAGGTTATAGCCCATGTTTTTTGAAATTTTGAAAAAAAAAGTTAGCCTCGTTTCTCATCATTTTGGACCATGGGCTATAGCCCATATCGTACGGCATACTATAGCGCGCCGTTTTTCATCATTTTTAAAGATTTGAAAAAAATTACGAAATGACAAAAACGGTGGGTTATAGCCCATGTTTTTTGAAATTTTGAAAAAGAAAGTTAGCCTCGTTTCTCATCATTTTGGACCATGGGCTATAGCCCATATCGTACGGCATACTATAGCGCGCCGTTTTTCATCATTTTTAAAGATTTGAAAAAAATTACGAAATGACAAAAACGATGGGTTATAGCCCATGTTTTTTGAAATTTTGAAAAAAAAAGTTAGCCTCGTTTCTCATCATTTTGGACCATGGGCTATAGCCCATATCGTACGGCATACTATAGCGCGCCGTTTTTCGTCATTTTTGAAGATTTGAAAAAAATGACAAAATGACAAAAACGAAAGGTTATAGCCCATGTTTTTTGAAATTTTGAAAAAAAAAGTTAGCCTCGTTTCTCATCATTTTGGACCATGGGCTATAGCCCATATCGTACGGCATACTATAGCGCGCCGTTTTTCATCATTTTTGAAGATTTGAAAAAAATGACGAAATGAAAAAAACGAAAGGTTATAGCCCATGTTTTTTGAAATTTTGAAAAAAAAAGTTAGCCTCGTTTCTCATCATTTTGGACCATGGGCTATAGCCCATATCGTACGGCATACTATAGCGCGCCGTTTTTCATCATTTTTGAAGATTTGAAAAAAATGACGAAATGACAAAAACGAAAGGTTATAGCCCATGTTTTTTGAAATTTTGAAAAAAAAAGTTAGCCTCGTTTCTCATCATTTTGGACCATGGGCTATAGCCCATATCGTACGGCATACTATAGCGCGCCGTTTTTCATCATTTTTGAAGATTTGAAAAAAATGACGAAATGACAAAAACGAAAGGTTATAGCCCATGTTTTTTGAAATTTTGAAAAAAAAAGTTAGCCTCGTTTCTCATCATTTTGGACCATGGGCTATAGCCCATATCGTACGGCATACTATAGCGCGCCGTTTTTCATCATTTTTAAAGATTTGAAAAAATTACGAAATGACAAAAACGATGGGTTATAGCCCATGTTTTTTGAAATTTTGAAAAAAAAAGTTAGCCTCGTTTCTCATCATTTTGGACCATGGGCTATAGCCCATATCGTACGGCATACTATAGCGCGCTGTTTTTCATCATTTTTGAAGATTTGAAAAAAATGACAAAATGACAAAAACGAAAGGTTATAGCCCATGTTTTTTCAAATTTTGAAAAAAAAAGTTAGCCTCGTTTCTCATCATTTTGGACCATGGGCTATAGCCCATATCGTACGGCATACTATAGCGCGCCGTTTTTCATCATTTTTGAAGATTTGAAAAAAATGACAAAATGACAAAAACGAAAGGTTATAGCCCATGTTTATTGAAATTTTGAAAAAAAAAGTTAGCCTCGTTTCTCATCATTTTGGACCATGGGCTATAGCCCATATCGTACGGCATTCTATAGCGCGCCGTTTTTCATCATTTTTAAAGATTTGAAAAAAATTACGAAATGACAAAAACGAAAGGTTATAGCCCATGTCTTTTGAAATTTTGAAAAAAAAAGTTAGCCTCGTT
This sequence comes from Protomyctophum bolini, assembly GCF_963924005.1. NCBI lineage: Eukaryota > Metazoa > Chordata > Actinopteri > Myctophiformes > Myctophidae > Protomyctophum > Protomyctophum bolini. The sequence goes on from NW_027665917.1 coordinate 28,671, forward strand.
TCTCATCATTTTGGACCATGGGCTATAGCCCATATCGTACGGCATTCTATAGCGCGCCGTTTTTCATCATTTTGAAAGATTTGAAAAAAATTACGAAATGACAAAAACGAAAGGTTATAGCCCATGTTTTTTGAAATTTTGAAAAAAAAAGTTAGCCTCGTTTCTCATCATTTTGGACCATGGGCTATAGCCCATATCGTACGGCATACTATAGCGCGCCGTTTTCATCATTTTTGAAGATTTGAAAAAAATGACGAAATGACAAAAACGAAAGGTTATAGCCCATGTTTTTTGAAATTTTGAAAAAAAAAGTTAGCCTCGTTTCTCATCATTTTGGACCATGGGCTATAGCCCATATCGTACGGCATACTATAGCGCGCCGTTTTTCATAATTTTTGAAGATTTGAAAAAAATGACGAAATGACAAAAACGAAAGGTTATAGCCCATGTTTTTTGAAATTTTGAAAAAAAAAGTTAGCCTCGTTTCTCATCATTTTGGACCATGGGCTATAGCCCATATCGTACGGCATACTATAGCGCGCCGTTTTTCATAATTTTTGAAGATTTGAAAAAAATGTCAAAATGACAAAAACGAAAGGTTATAGCCCATGTTTTTTGAAATTTTGAAAAAAAAAGTTAGCCTCGTTTCTCATCATTTTGGACCATGGGCTATAGCCCATATCGTACGGCATACTATAGCGCGCCGTTTTTCATCATTTTTGAAGATTTGAAAAAAATGACGAAATGACAAAAACGAAAGGTTATAGCCCATGTTTTTTGAAATTTTGAAAAAAAAAGTTAGCCTCGTTTCTCATCATTTTGGACCATGGGCTATAGCCCATATCGTACGGCATACTATAGCGCGCCGTTTTTCATCATTTTTGAAGATTTGAAAAAAATGACGAAATGACAAAAACGAAAGGTTATAGCCCATGTTTTTTGAAATTTTGAAAAAAAAAGTTAGCCTCGTTTCTCATCATTTTGGACCATGGGCTATAGCCCATATCGTACGGCATACTATAGCGCGCCGTTTTTCATCATTTTTAAAGATTTGAAAAAATTACGAAATGACAAAAACGATGGGTTATAGCCCATGTTTTTTGAAATTTTGAAAAAAAAAGTTAGCCTCGTTTCTCATCATTTTGGACCATGGGCTATAGCCCATATCGTACGGCATACTATAGCGCGCTGTTTTTCATCATTTTTGAAGATTTGAAAAAAATGACAAAATGACAAAAACGAAAGGTTATAGCCCATGTTTTTTCAAATTTTGAAAAAAAAAGTTAGCCTCGTTTCTCATCATTTTGGACCATGGGCTATAGCCCATATCGTACGGCATACTATAGCGCGCCGTTTTTCATCATTTTTGAAGATTTGAAAAAAATGACAAAATGACAAAAACGAAAGGTTATAGCCCATGTTTTTTGAAATTTTGAAAAAAAAAGTTAGCCTCGTTTCTCATCATTTTGGACCATGGGCTATAGCCCATATCGTACGGCATTCTATAGCGCGCCGTTTTTCATCATTTTTAAAGATTTGAAAAAAATTACGAAATGACAAAAACGAAAGGTTATAGCCCATGTCTTTTGAAATTTTGAAAAAAAAAGTTAGCCTCGTTTCTCATCATTTTGGACCATGGGCTATAGCCCATATCGTACGGCATTCTATAGCGCGCCGTTTTTCATCATTTTGAAAGATTTGAAAAAAATTACGAAATGACAAAAACGAAAGGTTATAGCCCATGTTTTTTGAAATTTTGAAAAAAAAAGTTAGCCTCGTTTCTCATCATTTTGGACCATGGGCTATAGCCCATATCGTACGGCATACTATAGCGCGCCGTTTTCATCATTTTTGAAGATTTGAAAAAAATGACGAAATGACAAAAACGAAAGGTTATAGCCCATGTTTTTTGAAATTTTGAAAAAAAAAGTTAGCCTCGTTTCTCATCATTTTGGACCATGGGCTATAGCCCATATCGTACGGCATACTATAGCGCGCCGTTTTTCATAATTTTTGAAGATTTGAAAAAAATGACGTAATGACAAAAACGAAAGGTTATAGCCCATGTTTTTTGAAATTTTGAAAAAAAAAGTTAGCCTCGTTTCTCATCATTTTGGACCATGGGCTATAGCCCATATCGTACGGCATACTATAGCGCGCCGTTTTTCATCATTTTTGAAGATTTGAAAAAAATGTCAAAATGACAAAAACGAAAGGTTATAGCCCATGTTTTTTGAAATTTTGAAAAAAAAAGTTAGCCTCGTTTCTCATCATTTTGGACCATGGGCTATAGCCCATATCGTACGGCATACTATAGCGCGCCGTTTTTCATCATTTTTGAAGATTTGAAAAAAATGACAAAATGACAAAAACGAAAGGTTATAGCCCATGTTTTTTGAAAATTTGAAAAAAAAAGTTAGCCTCGTTTCTCATCATTTTGGACCATGGGCTATAGCCCATATCGTACGGCATACTATAGCGCGCCGTTTTTCATCATTTTTGAAGATTTGAAAAAAATGACAAAATGACAAAACGAAAGGTTATAGCCCATGTTTTTGAAATTTTGAAAAAAAAAGTTAGCCTCGTTTCTCATCATTTTGGACCATGGGCTATAGCCCATATCGTACGGCATACTATAGCGCGCCGTTTTTCATCATTTTTGAAGATTTGAAAAAAATGACGAAATGACAAAAACGAAAGGTTATAGCCCATGTTTTTTGAAATTTTGAAAAAAAAAGTTAGCCTCGTTTCTCATCATTTTGGACCATGGGCTATAGCCCATATCGTACGGCATACTATAGCGCGCCGTTTTTCATCATTTTTGAAGATTTGAAAAAAATGACGAAATGACAAAAACGAAAGGTTATAGCCCATGTTTTTTGAAATTTTGAAAAAAAAAGTTAGCCTCGTTTCTCATCATTTTGGACCATGGGCTATAGCCCATATCGTACGGCATACTATAGCGCGCCGTTTTTCATCATTTTTGAAGATTTGAAAAAAATGACGAAATGACAAAAACGAAAGGTTATAGCCCATGTTTTTTGAAAATTTGAAAAAAAAAGTTAGCCTCGTTTCTCATCATTTTGGACCATGGGCTATAGCCCATATCGTACGGCATACTATAGCGAGCCGTTTTTCATCATTTTTGAAGATTTGAAAAAAATGACGAAATGACAAAAACGAAAGGTTATAGCCCATGTTTTTTGAAATTTTGAAAAAAAAAGTTAGCCTCGTTTCTCATCATTTTGGACCATGGGCTATAGCCCATATCGTACGGCATACTATAGCGCGCCGTTTTTCATCATTTTTGAAGATTTGAAAAAAATGACAAAATGACAAAAACGAAAGGTTATAGCCCATGTTTTTTTAAAATTTGAAAAAAAAAGTTAGCCTCGTTTCTCATCATTTTGGACCATGGGCTATAGCCCATATCGTACGGCATACTATAGCGCGCCGTTTTTCATCATTTTTGAAGATTTGAAAAAAATGACGAAATGACAAAAACGAAAGGTTATAGCCCATGTTTTTTGAAATTTTGAAAAAAAAAGTTAGCCTCGTTTCTCATCATTTTGGACCATGGGCTATAGCCCATATCGTACGGTATACTATAGCGCGCCGTTTTTCATCATTTTTGAAGATTTGAAAAAAATGACGAAATGACAAAAACGAAAGGTTATAGCCCATGTTTTTTGAAATTTTGAAAAAAAAAGTTAGCCTCGTTTCTCATCATTTTGGACCATGGGCTATAGCCCATATCGTACGGCATACTATAGCGCGCCGTTTTTCATCATTTTTGAAGATTTGAAAAAAATGACAAAATGACAAAACGAAAGGTTATAGCCCATGTTTTTGAAATTTTGAAAAAAAAAGTTAGCCTCGTTTCTCATCATTTTGGACCATGGGCTATAGCCCATATCGTACGGCATACTATAGCGCGCCGTTTTTCATCATTTTTGAAGATTTGAAAAAAATGACGAAATGACAAAAACGAAAGGTTATAGCCCATGTTTTTTGAAATTTTGAAAAAAAAAGTTAGCCTCGTTTCTCATCATTTTGGACCATGGGCTATAGCCCATATCGTACGGCATACTATAGCTCGCCGTTTTTCATCATTTTTGAAGATTTGAAAAAAATGACGAAATGACAAAAACGAAAGGTTATAGCCCATGTTTTTTGAAATTTTGAAAAAAAAAGTTAGCCTCGTTTCTCATCATTTTGGACCATGGGCTATAGCCCATATCGTACGGCATACTATAGCGCGCCGTTTTTCATCATTTTTGAAGATTTGAAAAAAATGACAAAATGACAAAAACGAAAGGTTATAGCCCATGTTTTTTGAAAATTTGAAAAAAAAAGTTAGCCTCGTTTCTCATCATTTTGGACCATGGGCTATAGCCCATATCGTACGGCATACTATAGCGCGCCGTTTTTCATCATTTTTGAAGATTTGAAAAAAATGACGAAATGACAAAAACGAAAGGTTATAGCCCATGTTTTTTGAAATTTTGAAAAAAAAAGTTAGCCTCGTTTCTCATCATTTTGGACCATGGGCTATAGCCCATATCGTACGGCATACTATAGCGCGCCGTTTTTCATCATTTTTGAAGATTTGAAAAAAATGACGAAATGACAAAAACGAAAGGTTATAGCCCATGTTTTTTGAAATTTTGAAAAAAAAAGTTAGCCTCGTTTCTCATCATTTTGGACCATGGGCTATAGCCCATATCGTACGGCATACTATAGCGCGCCGTTTTTCATCATTTTTGAAGATTTGAAAAAAATGACAAAATGACAAAAACGAAAGGTTATAGCCCATGTTTTTTGAAATTTTGAAAAAAAAAGTTAGCCTCGTTTCTCATCATTTTGGACCATGGGCTATAGCCCATATCGTACGGCATTCTATAGCGCGCCGTTTTTCATCATTTTTAAAGATTTGAAAAAAATTACGAAATGACAAAAACGAAAGGTTATAGCCCATGTTTTTTGAAATTTTGAAAAAAAAAGTTAGCCTCGTTTCTCATCATTTTGGACCATGGGCTATAGCCCATATCGTACGGCATACTATAGCGCGCCGTTTTTCATCATTTTTGAAGATTTGAAAAAAATGACGAAATGACAAAAACGAAAGGTTATAGCCCATGTTTTTTGAAATTTTGAAAAAAAAAGCTAGCCTCGTTTCTCATCATTTTGGACCATGGGCTATAGCCCATATCGTACGGCATACTAAAGCGCGCCGTTTTTCATCATTTTTGAAGATTTGAAAAAAATGACAAAATGACAAAAACGAAAGGTTATAGCCCATGTTTTTTGAAATTTTGAAAAAAAAAGTTAGCCTCGTTTCTCATCATTTTGGACCATGGGCTATAGCCCATATCGTACGGCATTCTATAGCGCGCCGTTTTTCATCATTTTTAAAGATTTGAAAAAAATTACGAAATGACAAAAACGAAAGGTTATAGCCCATGTTTTTTGAAATTTTGAAAAAAAAAGTTAGCCTCGTTTCTCATCATTTTGGACCATGGGCTATAGCCCATATCGTACGGCATACTATAGCGCGCCGTTTTTCATCATTTTTGAAGATTTGAAAAAAATGACGAAATGACAAAAACGAAAGGTTATAGCCCATGTTTTTTGAAATTTTGAAAAAAAAAGCTAGCCTCGTTTCTCATCATTTTGGACCATGGGCTATAGCCCATATCGTACGGCATACTATAGCTCGCCGTTTTTCATCATTTTTGAAGATTTGAAAAAAATGACGAAATGACAAAAACGAAAGGTTATAGCCCATGTTTTTTGAAATTTTGAAAAAAAAAGTTAGCCTCGTTTCTCATCATTTTGGACCATGGGCTATAGCCCATATCGTACGGCATACTATAGCGCGCCGTTTTTCATCATTTTTGAAGATTTGAAAAAAATGACAAAATGACAAAAACGAAAGGTTATAGCCCATGTTTTTTGAAAATTTGAAAAAAAAAGTTAGCCTCGTTTCTCATCATTTTGGACCATGGGCTATAGCCCATATCGTACGGCATACTATAGCGCGCCGTTTTTCATCATTTTTGAAGATTTGAAAAAAATGACGAAATGACAAAAACGAAAGGTTATAGCCCATGTTTTTTGAAATTTTGAAAAAAAAAGTTAGCCTCGTTTCTCATCATTTTGGACCATGGGCTATAGCCCATATCGTACGGCATACTATAGCGCGCCGTTTTTCATCATTTTTGAAGATTTGAAAAAAATGACGAAATGACAAAAACGAAAGGTTATAGCCCATGTTTTTTGAAATTTTGAAAAAAAAAGTTAGCCTCGTTTCTCATCATTTTGGACCATGGGCTATAGCCCATATCGTACGGCATACTATAGCGCGCCGTTTTTCATCATTTTTGAAGATTTGAAAAAAATGACAAAATGACAAAAACGAAAGGTTATAGCCCATGTTTTTTGAAATTTTGAAAAAAAAAGTTAGCCTCGTTTCTCATCATTTTGGACCATGGGCTATAGCCCATATCGTACGGCATTCTATAGCGCGCCGTTTTTCATCATTTTTAAAGATTTGAAAAAAATTACGAAATGACAAAAACGAAAGGTTATAGCCCATGTTTTTTGAAATTTTGAAAAAAAAAGTTAGCCTCGTTTCTCATCATTTTGGACCATGGGCTATAGCCCATATCGTACGGCATACTATAGCGCGCCGTTTTTCATCATTTTTGAAGATTTGAAAAAAATGACGAAATGACAAAAACGAAAGGTTATAGCCCATGTTTTTTGAAATTTTGAAAAAAAAAGCTAGCCTCGTTTCTCATCATTTTGGACCATGGGCTATAGCCCATATCGTACGGCATACTAAAGCGCGCCGTTTTTCATCATTTTTGAAGATTTGAAAAAAATGACAAAATGACAAAAACGAAAGGTTATAGCCCATGTTTTTTGAAATTTTGAAAAAAAAAGTTAGCCTCGTTTCTCATCATTTTGGACCATGGGCTATAGCCCATATCGTACGGCATTCTATAGCGCGCCGTTTTTCATCATTTTTAAAGATTTGAAAAAAATTACGAAATGACAAAAACGAAAGGTTATAGCCCATGTTTTTTGAAATTTTGAAAAAAAAAGTTAGCCTCGTTTCTCATCATTTTGGACCATGGGCTATAGCCCATATCGTACGGCATACTATAGCGCGCCGTTTTTCATCATTTTTGAAGATTTGAAAAAAATGACGAAATGACAAAAACGAAAGGTTATAGCCCATGTTTTTTGAAATTTTGAAAAAAAAAGCTAGCCTCGTTTCTCATCATTTTGGACCATGGGCTATAGCCCATATCGTACGGCATACTAAAGCGCGCCGTTTTTCATCATTTTTGAAGATTTGAAAAAAATGACAAAATGACAAAAACGAAAGGTTATAGCCCATGTTTTTTGAAATTTTGAAAAAAAAAGTTAGCCTCGTTTCTCATCATTTTGGACCATGGGCTATAGCCCATATCGTACGGCATTCTATAGCGCGCCGTTTTTCATCATTTTTAAAGATTTGAAAAAAATTACGAAATGACAAAAACGAAAGGTTATAGCCCATGTTTTTTGAAATTTTGAAAAAAAAAGTTAGCCTCGTTTCTCATCATTTTGGACCATGGGCTATAGCCCATATCGTACGGCATACTATAGCGCGCCGTTTTTCATCATTTTTGAAGATTTGAAAAAAATGACAAAATGACAAAAACGAAAGGTTATAGCTTATGTTTTTTGAAATTTTGAAAAAAAAAGTTAGCCTCGTTTCTCATCATTTTGGACCATGGGCTATAGCCCATATCGTACGGCATACTATAGCGCGCCGTTTTTCATCATTTTTGAAGATTTGAAAAAAATGACGAAATGACAAAAACGAAAGGTTATAGCCCATGTTTTTTGAAATTTTGAAAAAAAAAGCTAGCCTCGTTTCTCATCATTTTGGACCATGGGCTATAGCCCATATCGTACGGCATACTAAAGCGCGCCGTTTTTCATCATTTTTGAAGATTTGAAAAAAATGACAAAATGACAAAAACGAAAGGTTATAGCCCATGTTTTTTGAAATTTTGAAAAAAAAAGTTAGCCTCGTTTCTCATCATTTTGGACCATGGGCTATAGCCCATATCGTACGGCATTCTATAGCGCGCCGTTTTTCATCATTTTTAAAGATTTGAAAAAAATTACGAAATGACAAAAACGAAAGGTTATAGCCCATGTTTTTTGAAATTTTGAAAAAAAAAGTTAGCCTCGTTTCTCATCATTTTGGACCATGGGCTATAGCCCATATCGTACGGCATACTATAGCGCGCCGTTTTTCATCATTTTTGAAGATTTGAAAAAAATGACAAAATGACAAAAACGAAAGGTTATAGCTTATGTTTTTTGAAATTTTGAAAAAAAAAGTTAGCCTCGTTTCTCATCATTTTGGACCATGGGCTATAGCCCATATCGTACGGCATACTATAGCGCGCCGTTTTTCATCATTTTTGAAGATTTGAAAAAAATGACGAAATGACAAAAACGAAAGGTTATAGCCCATGTTTTTTGAAATTTTGAAAAAAAAAGTTAGCCTCGTTTCTCATCATTTTGGACCATGGGCTATAGCCCATATCGTACGGCATACTATAGCACGCCGTTTTTCATCATTTTTGAAGATTTGAAAAAAATGACAAAATGACAAAAACGAAAGGTTATAGCCCATGTTTTTTGAAATTTTGAAAAAAAAAGTTAGCCTCGTTTCTCATCATTTTGGACCATGGGCTATAGCCCATATCGTACGGCAATCTATAGTGCGCCGTTTTTCATAATTTTTAAAGATTTGAAAAAAATTACGAAATGACAAAAACGAAAGGTTATAGCCCATGTTTTTTGAAATTTTGAAAAAAAAAGTTAGCCTCGTTTCTCATCATTTTGGACCATGGGCTATAGCCCATATCGTACGGCATACTATAGCGCGCCGTTTTTCATCATTTTTGAAGATTTGAAAAAAATGACGAAATGACAAAAACGAAAGGTTATAGCCCATGTTTTTTGAAATTTTGAAAAAAAAAGTTAGCCTCGTTTCTCATCATTTTGGACCATGGGCTATAGCCCATATCGTACGGCATACTATAACGCGCCGTTTTTCATCATTTTTGAAGATTTGAAAAAAATGACAAAATGACAAAACGAAAGGTTATAGCCCATGTTTTTTGAAATTTTGAAAAAAAAAGTTAGCCTTTTTTCTCATCATTTTGGACCATGGGCTATAGCCCATATCGTACGGCATTCTATAGCGCGCCGTTTTTCATCATTTTTAAAGCTTTGAAAAAAATTACGAAATGACAAAAACGAAAGGTTATAGCCCATGTTTTTTGAAATTTTGAAAAAAAAAGTTAGCCTCGTTTCTCATCATTTTGGACCATGGGCTATAACCCATATCGTACGGCATACTATAGCGCGCCGTTTTTCATCATTTTTGAAGATTTGAAAAAAATGACGAAATGACAAAAACGAAAGGTTATAGCCCATGTTTTTTGAAATTTTGAAAAAAAAAGTTAGCCTCGTTTCTCATCATTTTGGACCATGGGCTATAGCCCATATCGTACGGCATACTAAAGCGCGCCGTTTTTCATCATTTTTGAAGATTTGAAAAAAATGACAAAATGACAAAAACGAAAGGTTATAGCCCATGTTTTTTGAAATTTTGAAAAAAAAAGTTAGCCTCGTTTCTCATCATTTTGGACCATGGGCTATAGCCCATATCGTACGGCATACTATAGCGCGCCGTTTTTCATCATTTTTGAAGATTTGAAAAAAATGACGAAATGAAAAAAACGAAAGGTTATAGCCCATGTTTTTTGAAATTTTGAAAAAAAAAGTTAGCCTCGTTTCTCATCATTTTGGACCATGGGCTATAGCCCATATCGTACGGCATACTATAGCGCGCCGTTTTTCATCATTTTTGAAGATTTGAAAAAAATGACGAAATGACAAAAACGAAAGGTTATAGCCCATGTTTTTTGAAATTTTGAAAAAAAAAGTTAGCCTCGTTTCTCATCATTTTGGACCATGGGCTATAGCCCATATCGTACGGCATACTATAGCGCGCCGTTTTTCATCATTTTTGAAGATTTGAAAAAAATGACGAAATGACAAAAACGAAAGGTTATAGCCCATGTTTTTTGAAATTTTGAAAAAAAAAGTTAGCCTCGTTTCTCATCATTTTGGACCATGGGCTATAGCCCATATCGTACGGCATACTATAGCGCGCCGTTTTTCATCATTTTTAAAGATTTGAAAAAATTACGAAATGACAAAAACGATGGGTTATAGCCCATGTTTTTTGAAATTTTGAAAAAAAAAGTTAGCCTCGTTTCTCATCATTTTGGACCATGGGCTATAGCCCATATCGTACGGCATACTATAGCGCGCTGTTTTTCATCATTTTTGAAGATTTGAAAAAAATGACAAAATGACAAAAACGAAAGGTTATAGCCCATGTTTTTTCAAATTTTGAAAAAAAAAGTTAGCCTCGTTTCTCATCATTTTGGACCATGGGCTATAGCCCATATCGTACGGCATACTATAGCGCGCCGTTTTTCATCATTTTTGAAGATTTGAAAAAAATGACAAAATGACAAAAACGAAAGGTTATAGCCCATGTTTATTGAAATTTTGAAAAAAAAAGTTAGCCTCGTTTCTCATCATTTTGGACCATGGGCTATAGCCCATATCGTACGGCATTCTATAGCGCGCCGTTTTTCATCATTTTTAAAGATTTGAAAAAAATTACGAAATGACAAAAACGAAAGGTTATAGCCCATGTCTTTTGAAATTTTGAAAAAAAAAGTTAGCCTCGTTTCTCATCATTTTGGACCATGGGCTATAGCCCATATCGTACGGCATTCTATAGCGCGCCGTTTTTCATCATTTTGAAAGATTTGAAAAAAATTACGAAATGACAAAAACGAAAGGTTATAGCCCATGTTTTTTGAAATTTTGAAAAAAAAAGTTAGCCTCGTTTCTCATCATTTTGGACCATGGGCTATAGCCCATATCGTACGGCATACTATAGCGCGCCGTTTTCATCATTTTTGAAGATTTGAAAAAAATGACGAAATGACAAAAACGAAAGGTTATAGCCCATGTTTTTTGAAATTTTGAAAAAAAAAGTTAGCCTCGTTTCTCATCATTTTGGACCATGGGCTATAGCCCATATCGTACGGCATACTATAGCGCGCCGTTTTTCATAATTTTTGAAGATTTGAAAAAAATGACGAAATGACAAAAACGAAAGGTTATAGCCCATGTTTTTTGAAATTTTGAAAAAAAAAGTTAGCCTCGTTTCTCATCATTTTGGACCATGGGCTATAGCCCATATCGTACGGCATACTATAGCGCGCCGTTTTTCATAATTTTTGAAGATTTGAAAAAAATGTCAAAATGACAAAAACGAAAGGTTATAGCCCATGTTTTTTGAAATTTTGAAAAAAAAAGTTAGCCTCGTTTCTCATCATTTTGGACCATGGGCTATAGCCCATATCGTACGGCATACTATAGCGCGCCGTTTTTCATCATTTTTGAAGATTTGAAAAAAATGACGAAATGACAAAAACGAAAGGTTATAGCCCATGTTTTTTGAAATTTTGAAAAAAAAAGTTAGCCTCGTTTCTCATCATTTTGGACCATGGGCTATAGCCCATATCGTACGGCATACTATAGCGCGCCGTTTTTCATCATTTTTGAAGATTTGAAAAAAATGACGAAATGACAAAAACGAAAGGTTATAGCCCATGTTTTTTGAAATTTTGAAAAAAAAAGTTAGCCTCGTTTCTCATCATTTTGGACCATGGGCTATAGCCCATATCGTACGGCATACTATAGCGCGCCGTTTTTCATCATTTTTAAAGATTTGAAAAAATTACGAAATGACAAAAACGATGGGTTATAGCCCATGTTTTTTGAAATTTTGAAAAAAAAAGTTAGCCTCGTTTCTCATCATTTTGGACCATGGGCTATAGCCCATATCGTACGGCATACTATAGCGCGCTGTTTTTCATCATTTTTGAAGATTTGAAAAAAATGACAAAATGACAAAAACGAAAGGTTATAGCCCATGTTTTTTCAAATTTTGAAAAAAAAAGTTAGCCTCGTTTCTCATCATTTTGGACCATGGGCTATAGCCCATATCGTACGGCATACTATAGCGCGCCGTTTTTCATCATTTTTGAAGATTTGAAAAAAATGACAAAATGACAAAAACGAAAGGTTATAGCCCATGTTTTTTGAAATTTTGAAAAAAAAAGTTAGCCTCGTTTCTCATCATTTTGGACCATGGGCTATAGCCCATATCGTACGGCATTCTATAGCGCGCCGTTTTTCATCATTTTTAAAGATTTGAAAAAAATTACGAAATGACAAAAACGAAAGGTTATAGCCCATGTCTTTTGAAATTTTGAAAAAAAAAGTTAGCCTCGTTTCTCATCATTTTGGACCATGGGCTATAGCCCATATCGTACGGCATTCTATAGCGCGCCGTTTTTCATCATTTTGAAAGATTTGAAAAAAATTACGAAATGACAAAAACGAAAGGTTATAGCCCATGTTTTTTGAAATTTTGAAAAAAAAAGTTAGCCTCGTTTCTCATCATTTTGGACCATGGGCTATAGCCCATATCGTACGGCATACTATAGCGCGCCGTTTTCATCATTTTTGAAGATTTGAAAAAAATGACGAAATGACAAAAACGAAAGGTTATAGCCCATGTTTTTTGAAATTTTGAAAAAAAAAGTTAGCCTCGTTTCTCATCATTTTGGACCATGGGCTATAGCCCATATCGTACGGCATACTATAGCGCGCCGTTTTTCATAATTTTTGAAGATTTGAAAAAAATGACGTAATGACAAAAACGAAAGGTTATAGCCCATGTTTTTTGAAATTTTGAAAAAAAAAGTTAGCCTCGTTTCTCATCATTTTGGACCATGGGCTATAGCCCATATCGTACGGCATACTATAGCGCGCCGTTTTTCATCATTTTTGAAGATTTGAAAAAAATGTCAAAATGACAAAAACGAAAGGTTATAGCCCATGTTTTTTGAAATTTTGAAAAAAAAAGTTAGCCTCGTTTCTCATCATTTTGGACCATGGGCTATAGCCCATATCGTACGGCATACTATAGCGCGCCGTTTTTCATCATTTTTGAAGATTTGAAAAAAATGACAAAATGACAAAAACGAAAGGTTATAGCCCATGTTTTTTGAAAATTTGAAAAAAAAAGTTAGCCTCGTTTCTCATCATTTTGGACCATGGGCTATAGCCCATATCGTACGGCATACTATAGCGCGCCGTTTTTCATCATTTTTGAAGATTTGAAAAAAATGACAAAATGACAAAACGAAAGGTTATAGCCCATGTTTTTGAAATTTTGAAAAAAAAAGTTAGCCTCGTTTCTCATCATTTTGGACCATGGGCTATAGCCCATATCGTACGGCATACTATAGCGCGCCGTTTTTCATCATTTTTGAAGATTTGAAAAAAATGACGAAATGACAAAAACGAAAGGTTATAGCCCATGTTTTTTGAAATTTTGAAAAAAAAAGTTAGCCTCGTTTCTCATCATTTTGGACCATGGGCTATAGCCCATATCGTACGGCATACTATAGCGCGCCGTTTTTCATCATTTTTGAAGATTTGAAAAAAATGACGAAATGACAAAAACGAAAGGTTATAGCCCATGTTTTTTGAAATTTTGAAAAAAAAAGTTAGCCTCGTTTCTCATCATTTTGGACCATGGGCTATAGCCCATATCGTACGGCATACTATAGCGCGCCGTTTTCATCATTTTTGAAGATTTGAAAAAAATGACGAAATGACAAAAACGAAAGGTTATAGCCCATGTTTTTTGAAATTTTGAAAAAAAAAGTTAGCCTCGTTTCTCATCATTTTGGACCATGGGCTATAGCCCATATCGTACGGCATACTATAGCGCGCCGTTTTTCATCATTTTTGAAGATTTGAAAAAAATGACGAAATGACAAAAACGAAAGGTTATAGCCCATGTTTTTTGAAATTTTGAAAAAAAAAGTTAGCCTCGTTTCTCATCATTTTGGACCATGGGCTATAGCCCATATCGTACGGCATACTATAGCGCGCCGTTTTTCATCATTTTTAAAGATTTGAAAAAAATTACGAAATGACAAAAACGGTGGGTTATAGCCCATGTTTTTTGAAATTTTGAAAAAGAAAGTTAGCCTCGTTTCTCATCATTTTGGACCATGGGCTATAGCCCATATCGTACGGCATACTATAGCGCGCCGTTTTTCATCATTTTTAAAGATTTGAAAAAAATTACGAAATGACAAAAACGATGGGTTATAGCCCATGTTTTTTGAAATTTTGAAAAAAAAAGTTAGCCTCGTTTCTCATCATTTTGGACCATGGGCTATAGCCCATATCGTACGGCATACTATAGCGCGCCGTTTTTCGTCATTTTTGAAGATTTGAAAAAAATGACAAAATGACAAAAACGAAAGGTTATAGCCCATGTTTTTTGAAATTTTGAAAAAAAAAGTTAGCCTCGTTTCTCATCATTTTGGACCATGGGCTATAGCCCATATCGTACGGCATACTATAGCGCGCCGTTTTTCATCATTTTTGAAGATTTGAAAAAAATGACGAAATGAAAAAAACGAAAGGTTATAGCCCATGTTTTTTGAAATTTTGGAAAAAAAAGTTAGCCTCGTTTCTCATCATTTTGGACCATGGGCTATAGCCCATATCGTACGGCATACTATAGCGCGCCGTTTTTCATCATTTTTGAAGATTTGAAAAAAATGACGAAATGACAAAAACGAAAGGTTATAGCCCATGTTTTTTGAAATTTTGAAAAAAAAAGTTAGCCTCGTTTCTCATCATTTTGGACCATGGGCTATAGCCCATATCGTACGGCATACTATAGCGCGCCGTTTTTCATCATTTTTGAAGATTTGAAAAAAATGACGAAATGACAAAAACGAAAGGTTATAGCCCATGTTTTTTGAAATTTTGAAAAAAAAAGTTAGCCTCGTTTCTCATCATTTTGGACCATGGGCTATAGCCCATATCGTACGGCATACTATAGCGCGCCGTTTTTCATCATTTTTAAAGATTTGAAAAAATTACGAAATGACAAAAACGATGGGTTATAGCCCATGTTTTTTGACATTTTGAAAAAAAAGGTTAGCCTCGTTTCTCATCATTTTGGACCATGGGCTATAGCCCATATCGTACGGCATACTATAGCGCGCCGTTTTTCATCATTTTTGAAGATTTGAAAAAAATGACGAAATGAAAAAAACGAAAGGTTATAGCCCATGTTTTTTGAAATTTTGAAAAAAAAAGTTAGCCTCGTTTCTCATCATTTTGGACCATGGGCTATAGCCCATATCGTACGGCATACTATAGCGCGCCGTTTTTCATCATTTTTGAAGATTTGAAAAAAATGACGAAATGACAAAAACGAAAGGTTATAGCCCATGTTTTTTGAAATTTTGAAAAAAAAAGTTAGCCTCGTTTCTCATCATTTTGGACCATGGGCTATAGCCCATATCGTACGGCATACTATAGCGCGCCGTTTTTCATCATTTTTAAAGATTTGAAAAAATTACGAAATGACAAAAACGATGGGTTATAGCCCATGTTTTTTGAAATTTTGAAAAAAAAAGTTAGCCTCGTTTCTCATCATTTTGGACCATGGGCTATAGCCCATATCGTACGGCATACTATAGCGCGCTGTTTTTCATCATTTTTGAAGATTTGAAAAAAATGACAAAATGACAAAAACGAAAGGTTATAGCCCATGTTTTTTCAAATTTTGAAAAAAAAAGTTAGCCTCGTTTCTCATCATTTTGGACCATGGGCTATAGCCCATATCGTACGGCATACTATAGCGCGCCGTTTTTCATCATTTTTGAAGATTTGAAAAAAATGACAAAATGACAAAAACGAAAGGTTATAGCCCATGTTTTTTGAAATTTTGAAAAAAAAAGTTAGCCTCGTTTCTCATCATTTTGGACCATGGGCTATAGCCCATATCGTACGGCATTCTATAGCGCGCCGTTTTTCATCATTTTTAAAGATTTGAAAAAAATTACGAAATGACAAAAACGAAAGGTTATAGCCCATGTCTTTTGAAATTTTGAAAAAAAAAGTTAGCCTCGTTTCTCATCATTTTGGACCATGGGCTATAGCCCATATCGTACGGCATTCTATAGCGCGCCGTTTTTCATCATTTTGAAAGATTTGAAAAAAATTACGAAATGACAAAAACGAAAGGTTATAGCCCATGTTTTTTGAAATTTTGAAAAAAAAAGTTAGCCTCGTTTCTCATCATTTTGGACCATGGGCTATAGCCCATATCGTACGGCATACTATAGCGCGCCGTTTTCATCATTTTTGAAGATTTGAAAAAAATGACGAAATGACAAAAACGAAAGGTTATAGCCCATGTTTTTTGAAATTTTGAAAAAAAAAGTTAGCCTCGTTTCTCATCATTTTGGACCATGGGCTATAGCCCATATCGTACGGCATACTATAGCGCGCCGTTTTTCATCATTTTTGAAGATTTGAAAAAAATGACGAAATGACAAAAACGAAAGGTTATAGCCCATGTTTTTTGAAATTTTGAAAAAAAAAGTTAGCCTCGTTTCTCATCATTTTGGACCATGGGCTATAGCCCATATCGTACGGCATACTATAGCGCGCCGTTTTTCATCATTTTTAAAGATTTGAAAAAAATTACGAAATGACAAAAACGGTGGGTTATAGCCCATGTTTTTTGAAATTTTGAAAAAGAAAGTTAGCCTCGTTTCTCATCATTTTGGACCATGGGCTATAGCCCATATCGTACGGCATACTATAGCGCGCCGTTTTTCATCATTTTTAAAGATTTGAAAAAAATTACGAAATGACAAAAACGATGGGTTATAGCCCATGTTTTTTGAAATTTTGAAAAAAAAAGTTAGCCTCGTTTCTCATCATTTTGGACCATGGGCTATAGCCCATATCGTACGGCATACTATAGCGCGCCGTTTTTCGTCATTTTTGAAGATTTGAAAAAAATGACAAAATGACAAAAACGAAAGGTTATAGCCCATGTTTTTTGAAATTTTGAAAAAAAAAGTTAGCCTCGTTTCTCATCATTTTGGACCATGGGCTATAGCCCATATCGTACGGCATACTATAGCGCGCCGTTTTTCATCATTTTTGAAGATTTGAAAAAAATGACGAAATGAAAAAAACGAAAGGTTATAGCCCATGTTTTTTGAAATTTTGAAAAAAAAAGTTAGCCTCGTTTCTCATCATTTTGGACCATGGGCTATAGCCCATATCGTACGGCATACTATAGCGCGCCGTTTTTCATCATTTTTGAAGATTTGAAAAAAATGACGAAATGACAAAAACGAAAGGTTATAGCCCATGTTTTTTGAAATTTTGAAAAAAAAAGTTAGCCTCGTTTCTCATCATTTTGGACCATGGGCTATAGCCCATATCGTACGGCATACTATAGCGCGCCGTTTTTCATCATTTTTGAAGATTTGAAAAAAATGACGAAATGACAAAAACGAAAGGTTATAGCCCATGTTTTTTGAAATTTTGAAAAAAAAAGTTAGCCTCGTTTCTCATCATTTTGGACCATGGGCTATAGCCCATATCGTACGGCATACTATAGCGCGCCGTTTTTCATCATTTTTAAAGATTTGAAAAAATTACGAAATGACAAAAACGATGGGTTATAGCCCATGTTTTTTGAAATTTTGAAAAAAAAAGTTAGCCTCGTTTCTCATCATTTTGGACCATGGGCTATAGCCCATATCGTACGGCATACTATAGCGCGCTGTTTTTCATCATTTTTGAAGATTTGAAAAAAATGACAAAATGACAAAAACGAAAGGTTATAGCCCATGTTTTTTCAAATTTTGAAAAAAAAAGTTAGCCTCGTTTCTCATCATTTTGGACCATGGGCTATAGCCCATATCGTACGGCATACTATAGCGCGCCGTTTTTCATCATTTTTGAAGATTTGAAAAAAATGACAAAATGACAAAAACGAAAGGTTATAGCCCATGTTTATTGAAATTTTGAAAAAAAAAGTTAGCCTCGTTTCTCATCATTTTGGACCATGGGCTATAGCCCATATCGTACGGCATTCTATAGCGCGCCGTTTTTCATCATTTTTAAAGATTTGAAAAAAATTACGAAATGACAAAAACGAAAGGTTATAGCCCATGTCTTTTGAAATTTTGAAAAAAAAAGTTAGCCTCGTTTCTCATCATTTTGGACCATGGGCTATAGCCCATATCGTACGGCATTCTATAGCGCGCCGTTTTTCATCATTTTGAAAGATTTGAAAAAAATTACGAAATGACAAAAACGAAAGGTTATAGCCCATGTTTTTTGAAATTTTGAAAAAAAAAGTTAGCCTCGTTTCTCATCATTTTGGACCATGGGCTATAGCCCATATCGTACGGCATACTATAGCGCGCCGTTTTCATCATTTTTGAAGATTTGAAAAAAATGACGAAATGACAAAAACGAAAGGTTATAGCCCATGTTTTTTGAAATTTTGAAAAAAAAAGTTAGCCTCGTTTCTCATCATTTTGGACCATGGGCTATAGCCCATATCGTACGGCATACTATAGCGCGCCGTTTTTCATAATTTTTGAAGATTTGAAAAAAATGACGAAATGACAAAAACGAAAGGTTATAGCCCATGTTTTTTGAAATTTTGAAAAAAAAAGTTAGCCTCGTTTCTCATCATTTTGGACCATGGGCTATAGCCCATATCGTACGGCATACTATAGCGCGCCGTTTTTCATAATTTTTGAAGATTTGAAAAAAATGTCAAAATGACAAAAACGAAAGGTTATAGCCCATGTTTTTTGAAATTTTGAAAAAAAAAGTTAGCCTCGTTTCTCATCATTTTGGACCATGGGCTATAGCCCATATCGTACGGCATACTATAGCGCGCCGTTTTTCATCATTTTTGAAGATTTGAAAAAAATGACGAAATGACAAAAACGAAAGGTTATAGCCCATGTTTTTTGAAATTTTGAAAAAAAAAGTTAGCCTCGTTTCTCATCATTTTGGACCATGGGCTATAGCCCATATCGTACGGCATACTATAGCGCGCCGTTTTTCATCATTTTTGAAGATTTGAAAAAAATGACGAAATGACAAAAACGAAAGGTTATAGCCCATGTTTTTTGAAATTTTGAAAAAAAAAGTTAGCCTCGTTTCTCATCATTTTGGACCATGGGCTATAGCCCATATCGTACGGCATACTATAGCGCGCCGTTTTTCATCATTTTTAAAGATTTGAAAAAATTACGAAATGACAAAAACGATGGGTTATAGCCCATGTTTTTTGAAATTTTGAAAAAAAAAGTTAGCCTCGTTTCTCATCATTTTGGACCATGGGCTATAGCCCATATCGTACGGCATACTATAGCGCGCTGTTTTTCATCATTTTTGAAGATTTGAAAAAAATGACAAAATGACAAAAACGAAAGGTTATAGCCCATGTTTTTTCAAATTTTGAAAAAAAAAGTTAGCCTCGTTTCTCATCATTTTGGACCATGGGCTATAGCCCATATCGTACGGCATACTATAGCGCGCCGTTTTTCATCATTTTTGAAGATTTGAAAAAAATGACAAAATGACAAAAACGAAAGGTTATAGCCCATGTTTTTTGAAATTTTGAAAAAAAAAGTTAGCCTCGTTTCTCATCATTTTGGACCATGGGCTATAGCCCATATCGTACGGCATTCTATAGCGCGCCGTTTTTCATCATTTTTAAAGATTTGAAAAAAATTACGAAATGACAAAAACGAAAGGTTATAGCCCATGTCTTTTGAAATTTTGAAAAAAAAAGTTAGCCTCGTTTCTCATCATTTTGGACCATGGGCTATAGCCCATATCGTACGGCATTCTATAGCGCGCCGTTTTTCATCATTTTGAAAGATTTGAAAAAAATTACGAAATGACAAAAACGAAAGGTTATAGCCCATGTTTTTTGAAATTTTGAAAAAAAAAGTTAGCCTCGTTTCTCATCATTTTGGACCATGGGCTATAGCCCATATCGTACGGCATACTATAGCGCGCCGTTTTCATCATTTTTGAAGATTTGAAAAAAATGACGAAATGACAAAAACGAAAGGTTATAGCCCATGTTTTTTGAAATTTTGAAAAAAAAAGTTAGCCTCGTTTCTCATCATTTTGGACCATGGGCTATAGCCCATATCGTACGGCATACTATAGCGCGCCGTTTTTCATAATTTTTGAAGATTTGAAAAAAATGACGTAATGACAAAAACGAAAGGTTATAGCCCATGTTTTTTGAAATTTTGAAAAAAAAAGTTAGCCTCGTTTCTCATCATTTTGGACCATGGGCTATAGCCCATATCGTACGGCATACTATAGCGCGCCGTTTTTCATCATTTTTGAAGATTTGAAAAAAATGTCAAAATGACAAAAACGAAAGGTTATAGCCCATGTTTTTTGAAATTTTGAAAAAAAAAGTTAGCCTCGTTTCTCATCATTTTGGACCATGGGCTATAGCCCATATCGTACGGCATACTATAGCGCGCCGTTTTTCATCATTTTTGAAGATTTGAAAAAAATGACAAAATGACAAAAACGAAAGGTTATAGCCCATGTTTTTTGAAAATTTGAAAAAAAAAGTTAGCCTCGTTTCTCATCATTTTGGACCATGGGCTATAGCCCATATCGTACGGCATACTATAGCGCGCCGTTTTTCATCATTTTTGAAGATTTGAAAAAAATGACAAAATGACAAAACGAAAGGTTATAGCCCATGTTTTTGAAATTTTGAAAAAAAAAGTTAGCCTCGTTTCTCATCATTTTGGACCATGGGCTATAGCCCATATCGTACGGCATACTATAGCGCGCCGTTTTTCATCATTTTTGAAGATTTGAAAAAAATGACGAAATGACAAAAACGAAAGGTTATAGCCCATGTTTTTTGAAATTTTGAAAAAAAAAGTTAGCCTCGTTTCTCATCATTTTGGACCATGGGCTATAGCCCATATCGTACGGCATACTATAGCGCGCCGTTTTTCATCATTTTTGAAGATTTGAAAAAAATGACGAAATGACAAAAACGAAAGGTTATAGCCCATGTTTTTTGAAATTTTGAAAAAAAAAGTTAGCCTCGTTTCTCATCATTTTGGACCATGGGCTATAGCCCATATCGTACGGCATACTATAGCGCGCCGTTTTTCATCATTTTTGAAGATTTGAAAAAAATGACGAAATGACAAAAACGAAAGGTTATAGCCCATGTTTTTTGAAAATTTGAAAAAAAAAGTTAGCCTCGTTTCTCATCATTTTGGACCATGGGCTATAGCCCATATCGTACGGCATACTATAGCGAGCCGTTTTTCATCATTTTTGAAGATTTGAAAAAAATGACGAAATGACAAAAACGAAAGGTTATAGCCCATGTTTTTTGAAATTTTGAAAAAAAAAGTTAGCCTCGTTTCTCATCATTTTGGACCATGGGCTATAGCCCATATCGTACGGCATACTATAGCGCGCCGTTTTTCATCATTTTTGAAGATTTGAAAAAAATGACAAAATGACAAAAACGAAAGGTTATAGCCCATGTTTTTTTAAAATTTGAAAAAAAAAGTTAGCCTCGTTTCTCATCATTTTGGACCATGGGCTATAGCCCATATCGTACGGCATACTATAGCGCGCCGTTTTTCATCATTTTTGAAGATTTGAAAAAAATGACGAAATGACAAAAACGAAAGGTTATAGCCCATGTTTTTTGAAATTTTGAAAAAAAAAGTTAGCCTCGTTTCTCATCATTTTGGACCATGGGCTATAGCCCATATCGTACGGTATACTATAGCGCGCCGTTTTTCATCATTTTTGAAGATTTGAAAAAAATGACGAAATGACAAAAACGAAAGGTTATAGCCCATGTTTTTTGAAATTTTGAAAAAAAAAGTTAGCCTCGTTTCTCATCATTTTGGACCATGGGCTATAGCCCATATCGTACGGCATACTATAGCGCGCCGTTTTTCATCATTTTTGAAGATTTGAAAAAAATGACAAAATGACAAAACGAAAGGTTATAGCCCATGTTTTTGAAATTTTGAAAAAAAAAGTTAGCCTCGTTTCTCATCATTTTGGACCATGGGCTATAGCCCATATCGTACGGCATACTATAGCGCGCCGTTTTTCATCATTTTTGAAGATTTGAAAAAAATGACGAAATGACAAAAACGAAAGGTTATAGCCCATGTTTTTTGAAATTTTGAAAAAAAAAGTTAGCCTCGTTTCTCATCATTTTGGACCATGGGCTATAGCCCATATCGTACGGCATACTATAGCTCGCCGTTTTTCATCATTTTTGAAGATTTGAAAAAAATGACGAAATGACAAAAACGAAAGGTTATAGCCCATGTTTTTTGAAATTTTGAAAAAAAAAGTTAGCCTCGTTTCTCATCATTTTGGACCATGGGCTATAGCCCATATCGTACGGCATACTATAGCGCGCCGTTTTTCATCATTTTTGAAGATTTGAAAAAAATGACAAAATGACAAAAACGAAAGGTTATAGCCCATGTTTTTTGAAAATTTGAAAAAAAAAGTTAGCCTCGTTTCTCATCATTTTGGACCATGGGCTATAGCCCATATCGTACGGCATACTATAGCGCGCCGTTTTTCATCATTTTTGAAGATTTGAAAAAAATGACGAAATGACAAAAACGAAAGGTTATAGCCCATGTTTTTTGAAATTTTGAAAAAAAAAGTTAGCCTCGTTTCTCATCATTTTGGACCATGGGCTATAGCCCATATCGTACGGCATACTATAGCGCGCCGTTTTTCATCATTTTTGAAGATTTGAAAAAAATGACGAAATGACAAAAACGAAAGGTTATAGCCCATGTTTTTTGAAATTTTGAAAAAAAAAGTTAGCCTCGTTTCTCATCATTTTGGACCATGGGCTATAGCCCATATCGTACGGCATACTATAGCGCGCCGTTTTTCATCATTTTTGAAGATTTGAAAAAAATGACAAAATGACAAAAACGAAAGGTTATAGCCCATGTTTTTTGAAATTTTGAAAAAAAAAGTTAGCCTCGTTTCTCATCATTTTGGACCATGGGCTATAGCCCATATCGTACGGCATTCTATAGCGCGCCGTTTTTCATCATTTTTAAAGATTTGAAAAAAATTACGAAATGACAAAAACGAAAGGTTATAGCCCATGTTTTTTGAAATTTTGAAAAAAAAAGTTAGCCTCGTTTCTCATCATTTTGGACCATGGGCTATAGCCCATATCGTACGGCATACTATAGCGCGCCGTTTTTCATCATTTTTGAAGATTTGAAAAAAATGACGAAATGACAAAAACGAAAGGTTATAGCCCATGTTTTTTGAAATTTTGAAAAAAAAAGCTAGCCTCGTTTCTCATCATTTTGGACCATGGGCTATAGCCCATATCGTACGGCATACTAAAGCGCGCCGTTTTTCATCATTTTTGAAGATTTGAAAAAAATGACAAAATGACAAAAACGAAAGGTTATAGCCCATGTTTTTTGAAATTTTGAAAAAAAAAGTTAGCCTCGTTTCTCATCATTTTGGACCATGGGCTATAGCCCATATCGTACGGCATTCTATAGCGCGCCGTTTTTCATCATTTTTAAAGATTTGAAAAAAATTACGAAATGACAAAAACGAAAGGTTATAGCCCATGTTTTTTGAAATTTTGAAAAAAAAAGTTAGCCTCGTTTCTCATCATTTTGGACCATGGGCTATAGCCCATATCGTACGGCATACTATAGCGCGCCGTTTTTCATCATTTTTGAAGATTTGAAAAAAATGACGAAATGACAAAAACGAAAGGTTATAGCCCATGTTTTTTGAAATTTTGAAAAAAAAAGCTAGCCTCGTTTCTCATCATTTTGGACCATGGGCTATAGCCCATATCGTACGGCATACTAAAGCGCGCCGTTTTTCATCATTTTTGAAGATTTGAAAAAAATGACAAAATGACAAAAACGAAAGGTTATAGCCCATGTTTTTTGAAATTTTGAAAAAAAAAGTTAGCCTCGTTTCTCATCATTTTGGACCATGGGCTATAGCCCATATCGTACGGCATTCTATAGCGCGCCGTTTTTCATCATTTTTAAAGATTTGAAAAAAATTACGAAATGACAAAAACGAAAGGTTATAGCCCATGTTTTTTGAAATTTTGAAAAAAAAAGTTAGCCTCGTTTCTCATCATTTTGGACCATGGGCTATAGCCCATATCGTACGGCATACTATAGCGCGCCGTTTTTCATCATTTTTGAAGATTTGAAAAAAATGACAAAATGACAAAAACGAAAGGTTATAGCTTATGTTTTTTGAAATTTTGAAAAAAAAAGTTAGCCTCGTTTCTCATCATTTTGGACCATGGGCTATAGCCCATATCGTACGGCATACTAAAGCGCGCCGTTTTTCATCATTTTTGAAGATTTGAAAAAAATGACAAAATGACAAAAACGAAAGGTTATAGCCCATGTTTTTTGAAATTTTGAAAAAAAAAGTTAGCCTCGTTTCTCATCATTTTGGACCATGGGCTATAGCCCATATCGTACGGCATTCTATAGCGCGCCGTTTTTCATCATTTTTAAAGATTTGAAAAAAATTACGAAATGACAAAAACGAAAGGTTATAGCCCATGTTTTTTGAAATTTTGAAAAAAAAAGTTAGCCTCGTTTCTCATCATTTTGGACCATGGGCTATAGCCCATATCGTACGGCATACTATAGCGCGCCGTTTTTCATCATTTTTGAAGATTTGAAAAAAATGACAAAATGACAAAAACGAAAGGTTATAGCTTATGTTTTTTGAAATTTTGAAAAAAAAAGTTAGCCTCGTTTCTCATCATTTTGGACCATGGGCTATAGCCCATATCGTACGGCATACTATAGCGCGCCGTTTTTCATCATTTTTGAAGATTTGAAAAAAATGACGAAATGACAAAAACGAAAGGTTATAGCCCATGTTTTTTGAAATTTTGAAAAAAAAAGTTAGCCTCGTTTCTCATCATTTTGGACCATGGGCTATAGCCCATATCGTACGGCATACTATAGCACGCCGTTTTTCATCATTTTTGAAGATTTGAAAAAAATGACAAAATGACAAAAACGAAAGGTTATAGCCCATGTTTTTTGAAATTTTGAAAAAAAAAGTTAGCCTCGTTTCTCATCATTTTGGACCATGGGCTATAGCCCATATCGTACGGCAATCTATAGTGCGCCGTTTTTCATAATTTTTAAAGATTTGAAAAAAATTACGAAATGACAAAAACGAAAGGTTATAGCCCATGTTTTTTGAAATTTTGAAAAAAAAAGTTAGCCTCGTTTCTCATCATTTTGGACCATGGGCTATAGCCCATATCGTACGGCATACTATAGCGCGCCGTTTTTCATCATTTTTGAAGATTTGAAAAAAATGACGAAATGACAAAAACGAAAGGTTATAGCCCATGTTTTTTGAAATTTTGAAAAAAAAAGTTAGCCTCGTTTCTCATCATTTTGGACCATGGGCTATAGCCCATATCGTACGGCATACTATAACGCGCCGTTTTTCATCATTTTTGAAGATTTGAAAAAAATGACAAAATGACAAAACGAAAGGTTATAGCCCATGTTTTTTGAAATTTTGAAAAAAAAAGTTAGCCTTTTTTCTCATCATTTTGGACCATGGGCTATAGCCCATATCGTACGGCATTCTATAGCGCGCCGTTTTTCATCATTTTTAAAGCTTTGAAAAAAATTACGAAATGACAAAAACGAAAGGTTATAGCCCATGTTTTTTGAAATTTTGAAAAAAAAAGTTAGCCTCGTTTCTCATCATTTTGGACCATGGGCTATAACCCATATCGTACGGCATACTATAGCGCGCCGTTTTTCATCATTTTTGAAGATTTGAAAAAAATGACGAAATGACAAAAACGAAAGGTTATAGCCCATGTTTTTTGAAATTTTGAAAAAAAAAGTTAGCCTCGTTTCTCATCATTTTGGACCATGGGCTATAGCCCATATCGTACGGCATACTATAGCGCGCCGTTTTTCATCATTTTTGAAGATTTGAAAAAAATGACAAAATGACAAAAACGAAAGGTTATAGCTTATGTTTTTTGAAATTTTGAAAAAAAAAGTTAGCCTCGTTTCTCATCATTTTGGACCATGGGCTATAGCCCATATCGTACGGCATACTATAGCGCGCCGTTTTTCATCATTTTTTAAGATTTGAAAAAAATTACGAAATGACAAAAACGAAAGGTTATAGCCCATGTTTTTTGAAATTTTGAAAAAAAAAGTTAGCCTCGTTTCTCATCATTTTGGACCATGGGCTATAGCCCATATCGTACGGCATACTATAGCGCGCCGTTTTTCATCATTTTTGAAGATTTGAAAAAAATGACGAAATGACAAAAACGAAAGGTTATAGCCCATGTTTTTTGAAATTTTGAAAAAAAAAGTTAGCCTCGTTTCTCATCATTTTGGACCATGGGCTATAGCCCATATCGTACGGCATACTATAGCGCGCCGTTTTTCATCATTTTTGAAGATTTGAAAAAAATGACGAAATGACAAAAACGAAAGGTTATAGCCCATGTTTTTTGAAATTTTGAAAAAAAAAGTTAGCCTCGTTTCTCATCATTTTGGACCATGGGCTATAGCCCATATCGTACGGCATACTATAGCGCGCCGTTTTTCATCATTTTTGAAGATTTGAAAAAAATGACAAAATGACAAAAACGAAAGGTTATAGCCCATGTTTTTTGAAATTTTGAAAAAAAAAGTTAGCCTCGTTTCTCATCATTTTGGACCATGGGCTATAGCCCATATCGTACGGCATTCTATAGTGCGCCGTTTTTCGTCATTTTTAAAGATTTGAAAAAAATTACGAAATGACAAAAACGAAAGGTTATAGCCCATGTTTTTTGAAATTTTGAAAAATAAAGTTAGCCTCGTTTCTCATCATTTTGGACCATGGGCTATAGCCCATATCGTACGGCATACTATAGCGCGCCGTTTTTCATCATTTTTGAAGATTTGAAAAAAATGACGAAATGACAAAAACGAAAGGTTATAGCCCATGTTTTTTGAAATTTTGAAAAAAAAAGTTAGCCTCGTTTCTCATCATTTTGGACCATGGGCTATAGCCCATATCGTACGGCATACTATAGCGCGCCGTTTTTCATCATTTTTGAAGATTTGAAAAAAATGACAAAATGACAAAAACGAAAGGTTATAGCCCATGTTTTTTGAAATTTTGAAAAATAAAGTTAGCCTCGTTTCTCATCATTTTGGACCATGGGCTATAGCCCATATCGTACGGCATACTATAGCGCGCCGTTTTTCATCATTTTTGAAGATTTGAAAAAAATGACGAAATGACAAAAACGAAAGGTTATAGCCCATGTTTTTTGAAATTTTGAAAAAAAAAGTTAGCCTCGTTTCTCATCATTTTGGACCATGGGCTATAGCCCATATCGTACGGCATACTATAGCGCGCCGTTTTTCATCATTTTTGAAGATTTGAAAAAAATGACAAAATGACAAAAACGAAAGGTTATAGCCCATGTTTTTTGAAATTTTGGAAAAAAAAGTTAGCCTCGTTTCTCATCATTTTGGACCATGGGCTATAGCCCATATCGTACGGCATTCTATAGCGCGCCGTTTTTCATCATTTTTAAAGATTTGAAAAAAATTACGAAATGACAAAAACGAAAGGTTATAGCCCATGTTTTTTGAAATTTTGAAAAAAAAAGTTAGCCTCGTTTCTCATCATTTTGGACCATGGGCTATAGCCCATATCGTACGGCATACTATAGCGCGCCGTTTTTCATCATTTTTGAAGATTTGAAAAAAATGACAAAATGACAAAAACGAAAGGTTATAGCCCATGTTTTTTGAAATTTTGAAAAAAAAAGTTAGCCTCGTTTCTCATCATTTTGGACCATGGGCTATAGCCCATATCGTACGGCATTCTATAGCGCGCCGTTTTTCATCATTTTTAAAGATTTGAAAAAAATTACGAAATGACAAAAACGAAAGGTTATAGCCCATGTTTTTTGAAATTTTGGAAAAAAAAGTTAGCCTCGTTTCTCATCATTTTGGACCATGGGCTATAGCCCATATCGTACGGCATTCTATAGCGCGCCGTTTTTCATCATTTTTAAAGATTTGAAAAAAATTACGAAATGACAAAAACGAAAGGTTATAGCCCATGTTTTTTGAAATTTTGAAAAAAAAAGTTAGCCTCGTTTCTCATCATTTTGGACCATGGGCTATAGCCCATATCGTACGGCATACTATAGCGCGCCGTTTTTCATCATTTTTGAAGATTTGAAAAAAATGACGAAATGACAAAAACGAAAGGTTATAGCCCATGTTTTTTGAAATTTTGAAAAAAAAAGTTAGCCTCGTTTCTCATCATTTTGGACCATGGGCTATAGCCCATATCGTACGGCATACTATAACGCGCCGTTTTTCATCATTTTTGAAGATTTGAAAAAAATGACAAAATGACAAAACGAAAGGTTATAGCCCATGTTTTTTGAAATTTTGAAAAAAAAAGTTAGCCTTTTTTCTCATCATTTTGGACCATGGGCTATAGCCCATATCGTACGGCATTCTATAGCGCGCCGTTTTTCATCATTTTTAAAGCTTTGAAAAAAATTACGAAATGACAAAAACGAAAGGTTATAGCCCATGTTTTTTGAAATTTTGAAAAAAAAAGTTAGCCTCGTTTCTCATCATTTTGGACCATGGGCTATAACCCATATCGTACGGCATACTATAGCGCGCCGTTTTTCATCATTTTTGAAGATTTGAAAAAAATGACGAAATGACAAAAACGAAAGGTTATAGCCCATGTTTTTTGAAATTTTGAAAAAAAAAGTTAGCCTCGTTTCTCATCATTTTGGACCATGGGCTATAGCCCATATCGTACGGCATACTATAGCGCGCCGTTTTTCATCATTTTTGAAGATTTGAAAAAAATGACAAAATGACAAAAACGAAAGGTTATAGCTTATGTTTTTTGAAATTTTGAAAAAAAAAGTTAGCCTCGTTTCTCATCATTTTGGACCATGGGCTATAGCCCATATCGTACGGCATACTATAGCGCGCCGTTTTTCATCATTTTTTAAGATTTGAAAAAAATTACGAAATGACAAAAACGAAAGGTTATAGCCCATGTTTTTTGAAATTTTGAAAAAAAAAGTTAGCCTCGTTTCTCATCATTTTGGACCATGGGCTATAGCCCATATCGTACGGCATACTATAGCGCGCCGTTTTTCATCATTTTTGAAGATTTGAAAAAAATGACGAAATGACAAAAACGAAAGGTTATAGCCCATGTTTTTTGAAATTTTGAAAAAAAAAGTTAGCCTCGTTTCTCATCATTTTGGACCATGGGCTATAGCCCATATCGTACGGCATACTATAGCGCGCCGTTTTTCATCATTTTTGAAGATTTGAAAAAAATGACGAAATGACAAAAACGAAAGGTTATAGCCCATGTTTTTTGAAATTTTGAAAAAAAAAGTTAGCCTCGTTTCTCATCATTTTGGACCATGGGCTATAGCCCATATCGTACGGCATACTATAGCGCGCCGTTTTTCATCATTTTTGAAGATTTGAAAAAAATGACAAAATGACAAAAACGAAAGGTTATAGCCCATGTTTTTTGAAATTTTGAAAAAAAAAGTTAGCCTCGTTTCTCATCATTTTGGACCATGGGCTATAGCCCATATCGTACGGCATTCTATAGTGCGCCGTTTTTCGTCATTTTTAAAGATTTGAAAAAAATTACGAAATGACAAAAATGAAAGGTTATAGCCCATGTTTTTTGAAATTTTGAAAAATAAAGTTAGCCTCGTTTCTCATCATTTTGGACCATGGGCTATAGCCCATATCGTACGGCATACTATAGCGCGCCGTTTTTCATCATTTTTGAAGATTTGAAAAAAATGACGAAATGACAAAAACGAAAGGTTATAGCCCATGTTTTTTGAAATTTTGAAAAAAAAAGTTAGCCTCGTTTCTCATCATTTTGGACCATGGGCTATAGCCCATATCGTACGGCATACTATAGCGCGCCGTTTTTCATCATTTTTGAAGATTTGAAAAAAATGACAAAATGACAAAAACGAAAGGTTATAGCCCATGTTTTTTGAAATTTTGAAAAATAAAGTTAGCCTCGTTTCTCATCATTTTGGACCATGGGCTATAGCCCATATCGTACGGCATACTATAGCGCGCCGTTTTTCATCATTTTTGAAGATTTGAAAAAAATGACGAAATGACAAAAACGAAAGGTTATAGCCCATGTTTTTTGAAATTTTGAAAAAAAAAGTTAGCCTCGTTTCTCATCATTTTGGACCATGGGCTATAGCCCATATCGTACGGCATACTATAGCGCGCCGTTTTTCATCATTTTTGAAGATTTGAAAAAAATGACAAAATGACAAAAACGAAAGGTTATAGCCCATGTTTTTTGAAATTTTGGAAAAAAAAGTTAGCCTCGTTTCTCATCATTTTGGACCATGGGCTATAGCCCATATCGTACGGCATTCTATAGCGCGCCGTTTTTCATCATTTTTAAAGATTTGAAAAAAATTACGAAATGACAAAAACGAAAGGTTATAGCCCATGTTTTTTGAAATTTTGAAAAAAAAAGTTAGCCTCGTTTCTCATCATTTTGGACCATGGGCTATAGCCCATATCGTACGGCATACTATAGCGCGCCGTTTTTCATCATTTTTGAAGATTTGAAAAAAATGACAAAATGACAAAAACGAAAGGTTATAGCCCATGTTTTTTGAAATTTTGAAAAAAAAAGTTAGCCTCGTTTCTCATCATTTTGGACCATGGGCTATAGCCCATATCGTACGGCATTCTATAGCGCGCCGTTTTTCATCATTTTTAAAGATTTGAAAAAAATTACGAAATGACAAAAACGAAAGGTTATAGCCCATGTTTTTTGAAATTTTGGAAAAAAAAGTTAGCCTCGTTTCTCATCATTTTGGACCATGGGCTATAGCCCATATCGTACGGCATTCTATAGCGCGCCGTTTTTCATCATTTTTAAAGATTTGAAAAAAATTACGAAATGACAAAAACGAAAGGTTATAGCCCATGTTTTTTGAAATTTTGAAAAAAAAAGTTAGCCTCGTTTCTCATCATTTTGGACCATGGGCTATAGCCCATATCGTACGGCATACTATAGCGCGCCGTTTTTCATCATTTTTGAAGATTTGAAAAAAATGACAAAATGACAAAAACGAAAGGTTATAGCCCATGTTTTTTGAAATTTTGAAAAAAAAAGTTAGCCTCGTTTCTCATCATTTTGGACCATGGGCTATAGCCCATATCGTACGGCATTCTATAGTGCGCCGTTTTTCATCATTTTTAAAGATTTGAAAAAAATTACGAAATGACAAAAACGAAAGGTTATAGCCCATGTTTTTTGAAATTTTGAAAAAAAAAGTTAGCCTCGTTTCTCATCATTTTGGACCATGGGCTATAGCCCATATCGTACGGCATTCTATAGCGCGCCGTTTTTCATCATTTTTAAAGATTTGAAAAAAATTACGAAATGACAAAAACGAAAGGTTATAGCCCATGTTTTTGAAATTTTGAAAAAAAAAGTTAGCCTCGTTTCTCATCATTTTGGACCATGGGCTATAGCCCATATCGTACGGCATTCTATAGTGCGCCGTTTTTCATCATTTTTAAAGATTTGAAAAAAATTACGAAATGACAAAAACGAAAGGTTATAGCCCATGTTTTTGAAATTTTGAAAAAAAAAGTTAGCCTCGTTTCTCATCATTTTGGACCATGGGCTATAGCCCATATCGTACGGCATACTATAGCGCGCCGTTTTCATCATTTTTGAAGATTTGAAAAAAATGACGAAATGACAAAAACGAAAGGTTATAGCCCATGTTTTTTGAAATTTTGAAAAAAAAAGTTAGCCTCGTTTCTCATCATTTTGGACCATGGGCTATAGCCCATATCGTACGGCATACTATAGCGCGCCGTTTTCATCATTTTTGAAGATTTGAAAAAAATGACGAAATGACAAAAACGAAAGGTTATAGCCCATGTTTTTTGAAATTTTGAAAAAAAAAGTTAGCCTCGTTTCTCATCATTTTGGACCATGGGCTATAGCCCATATCGTACGGCATTCTATAGCGCGCCGTTTTTCATCATTTTTGAAGATTTGAAAAAAATGACGAAATGACAAAAACGAAAGGTTATAGCCCATGTTTTTTGAAATTTTGAAAAAAAAAGTTAGCCTCGTTTCTCATCATTTTGGACCATGGGCTATAGCCCATATCGTACGGCATACTATAGCGCGCCGTTTTTCATCATTTTTGAAGATTTGAAAAAAATGACGAAATGACAAAAACGAAAGGTTATAGCCCATGTTTTTTGAAATTTTGAAAAAAAAAGTTAGCCTCGTTTCTCATCATTTTGGACCATGGGCTATAGCCCATATCGTACGGCATACTATAACGCGCCGTTTTTCATCATTTTTGAAGATTTGAAAAAAATGACAAAATGACAAAACGAAAGGTTATAGCCCATGTTTTTTGAAATTTTGAAAAAAAAATTTGCCTTTTTTCTCATCATTTTGGACCATGGGCTATAGCCCATATCGTACGGCATTCTATAGCGCGCCGTTTTTCATCATTTTTAAAGCTTTGAAAAAAATTACGAAATGACAAAAACGAAAGGTTATAGCCCATGTTTTTTGAAATTTTGAAAAAAAAAGTTAGCCTCGTTTCTCATCATTTTGGACCATGGGCTATAACCCATATCGTACGGCATACTATAGCGCGCCGTTTTTCATCATTTTTGAAGATTTGAAAAAAATGACGAAATGACAAAAACGAAAGGTTATAGCCCATGTTTTTTGAAATTTTGAAAAAAAAAGTTAGCCTCGTTTCTCATCATTTTGGACCATGGGCTATAGCCCATATCGTACGGCATACTATAGCGCGCCGTTTTTCATCATTTTTGAAGATTTGAAAAAAATGACAAAATGACAAAAACGAAAGGTTATAGCTTATGTTTTTTGAAATTTTGAAAAAAAAAGTTAGCCTCGTTTCTCATCATTTTGGACCATGGGCTATAGCCCATATCGTACGGCATACTATAGCGCGCCGTTTTTCATCATTTTTTAAGATTTGAAAAAAATTACGAAATGACAAAAACGAAAGGTTATAGCCCATGTTTTTTGAAATTTTGAAAAAAAAAGTTAGCCTCGTTTCTCATCATTTTGGACCATGGGCTATAGCCCATATCGTACGGCATACTATAGCGCGCCGTTTTTCATCATTTTTGAAGATTTGAAAAAAATGACGAAATGACAAAAACGAAAGGTTATAGCCCATGTTTTTTGAAATTTTGAAAAAAAAAGTTAGCCTCGTTTCTCATCATTTTGGACCATGGGCTATAGCCCATATCGTACGGCATACTATAGCGCGCCGTTTTTCATCATTTTTGAAGATTTGAAAAAAATGACGAAATGATAAAAACGAAAGGTTATAGCCCATGTTTTTTGAAATTTTGAAAAAAAAAGTTAGCCTCGTTTCTCATCATTTTGGACCATGGGCTATAGCCCATATCGTACGGCATACTATAGCGCGCCGTTTTTCATCATTTTTGAAGATTTGAAAAAAATGACAAAATGACAAAAACGAAAGGTTATAGCCCATGTTTTTTGAAATTTTGAAAAAAAAAGTTAGCCTCGTTTCTCATCATTTTGGACCATGGGCTATAGCCCATATCGTACGGCATTCTATAGTGCGCCGTTTTTCGTCATTTTTAAAGATTTGAAAAAAATTACGAAATGACAAAAACGAAAGGTTATAGCCCATGTTTTTTGAAATTTTGAAAAATAAAGTTAGCCTCGTTTCTCATCATTTTGGACCATGGGCTATAGCCCATATCGTACGGCATACTATAGCGCGCCGTTTTTCATCATTTTTGAAGATTTGAAAAAAATGACGAAATGACAAAAACGAAAGGTTATAGCCCATGTTTTTTGAAATTTTGAAAAAAAAAGTTAGCCTCGTTTCTCATCATTTTGGACCATGGGCTATAGCCCATATCGTACGGCATACTATAGCGCGCCGTTTTTCATCATTTTTGAAGATTTGAAAAAAATGACAAAATGACAAAAACGAAAGGTTATAGCCCATGTTTTTTGAAATTTTGAAAAATAAAGTTAGCCTCGTTTCTCATCATTTTGGACCATGGGCTATAGCCCATATCGTACGGCATACTATAGCGCGCCGTTTTTCATCATTTTTGAAGATTTGAAAAAAATGACGAAATGACAAAAACGAAAGGTTATAGCCCATGTTTTTTGAAATTTTGAAAAAAAAAGTTAGCCTCGTTTCTCATCATTTTGGACCATGGGCTATAGCCCATATCGTACGGCATACTATAGCGCGCCGTTTTTCATCATTTTTGAAGATTTGAAAAAAATGACAAAATGACAAAAACGAAAGGTTATAGCCCATGTTTTTTGAAATTTTGGAAAAAAAAGTTAGCCTCGTTTCTCATCATTTTGGACCATGGGCTATAGCCCATATCGTACGGCATTCTATAGCGCGCCGTTTTTCATCATTTTTAAAGATTTGAAAAAAATTACGAAATGACAAAAACGAAAGGTTATAGCCCATGTTTTTTGAAATTTTGAAAAAAAAAGTTAGCCTCGTTTCTCATCATTTTGGACCATGGGCTATAGCCCATATCGTACGGCATACTATAGCGCGCCGTTTTTCATCATTTTTGAAGATTTGAAAAAAATGACAAAATGACAAAAACGAAAGGTTATAGCCCATGTTTTTTGAAATTTTGAAAAAAAAAGTTAGCCTCGTTTCTCATCATTTTGGACCATGGGCTATAGCCCATATCGTACGGCATTCTATAGCGCGCCGTTTTTCATCATTTTTAAAGATTTGAAAAAAATTACGAAATGACAAAAACGAAAGGTTATAGCCCATGTTTTTTGAAATTTTGGAAAAAAAAGTTAGCCTCGTTTCTCATCATTTTGGACCATGGGCTATAGCCCATATCGTACGGCATTCTATAGCGCGCCGTTTTTCATCATTTTTAAAGATTTGAAAAAAATTACGAAATGACAAAAACGAAAGGTTATAGCCCATGTTTTTTGAAATTTTGAAAAAAAAAGTTAGCCTCGTTTCTCATCATTTTGGACCATGGGCTATAGCCCATATCGTACGGCATACTATAGCGCGCCGTTTTTCATCATTTTTGAAGATTTGAAAAAAATGACAAAATGACAAAAACGAAAGGTTATAGCCCATGTTTTTTGAAATTTTGAAAAAAAAAGTTAGCCTCGTTTCTCATCATTTTGGACCATGGGCTATAGCCCATATCGTACGGCATTCTATAGTGCGCCGTTTTTCATCATTTTTAAAGATTTGAAAAAAATTACGAAATGACAAAAACGAAAGGTTATAGCCCATGTTTTTTGAAATTTTGAAAAAAAAAGTTAGCCTCGTTTCTCATCATTTTGGACCATGGGCTATAGCCCATATCGTACGGCATTCTATAGCGCGCCGTTTTTCATCATTTTTAAAGATTTGAAAAAAATTACGAAATGACAAAAACGAAAGGTTATAGCCCATGTTTTTGAAATTTTGAAAAAAAAAGTTAGCCTCGTTTCTCATCATTTTGGACCATGGGCTATAGCCCATATCGTACGGCATACTATAGCGCGCCGTTTTCATCATTTTTGAAGATTTGAAAAAAATGACGAAATGACAAAAACGAAAGGTTATAGCCCATGTTTTTTGAAATTTTGAAAAAAAAAGTTAGCCTCGTTTCTCATCATTTTGGACCATGGGCTATAGCCCATATCGTACGGCATACTATAGCGCGCCGTTTTCATCATTTTTGAAGATTTGAAAAAAATGACGAAATGACAAAAACGAAAGGTTATAGCCCATGTTTTTTGAAATTTTGAAAAAAAAAGTTAGCCTCGTTTCTCATCATTTTGGACCATGGGCTATAGCCCATATCGTACGGCATTCTATAGCGCGCCGTTTTTCATCATTTTTGAAGATTTGAAAAAAATGACGAAATGACAAAAACGAAAGGTTATAGCCCATGTTTTTTGAAATTTTGAAAAAAAAAGTTAGCCTCGTTTCTCATCATTTTGGACCATGGGCTATAGCCCATATCGTACGGCATACTATAGCGCGCCGTTTTTCATCATTTTTGAAGATTTGAAAAAAATGACGAAATGACAAAAACGAAAGGTTATAGCCCATGTTTTTTGAAATTTTGAAAAAAAAAGTTAGCCTCGTTTCTCATCATTTTGGACCATGGGCTATAGCCCATATCGTACGGCATACTATAACGCGCCGTTTTTCATCATTTTTGAAGATTTGAAAAAAATGACAAAATGACAAAACGAAAGGTTATAGCCCATGTTTTTTGAAATTTTGAAAAAAAAAGTTAGCCTTTTTTCTCATCATTTTGGACCATGGGCTATAGCCCATATCGTACGGCATTCTATAGCGCGCCGTTTTTCATCATTTTTAAAGCTTTGAAAAAAATTACGAAATGACAAAAACGAAAGGTTATAGCCCATGTTTTTTGAAATTTTGAAAAAAAAAGTTAGCCTCGTTTCTCATCATTTTGGACCATGGGCTATAGCCCATATCGTACGGCATACTATAGCGCGCCGTTTTTCATCATTTTTGAAGATTTGAAAAAAATGACAAAATGACAAAAACGAAAGGTTATAGCTTATGTTTTTTGAAATTTTGAAAAAAAAAGTTAGCCTCGTTTCTCATCATTTTGGACCATGGGCTATAGCCCATATCGTACGGCATA
Organism: Protomyctophum bolini; assembly: GCF_963924005.1. Lineage (NCBI taxonomy): Eukaryota > Metazoa > Chordata > Actinopteri > Myctophiformes > Myctophidae > Protomyctophum > Protomyctophum bolini. The sequence continues at coordinate 65,615 of NW_027665917.1, forward strand.
CTATAGCGCGCCGTTTTTCATCATTTTTTAAGATTTGAAAAAAATTACGAAATGACAAAAACGAAAGGTTATAGCCCATGTTTTTTGAAATTTTGAAAAAAAAAGTTAGCCTCGTTTCTCATCATTTTGGACCATGGGCTATAGCCCATATCGTACGGCATACTATAGCGCGCCGTTTTTCATCATTTTTGAAGATTTGAAAAAAATGACGAAATGACAAAAACGAAAGGTTATAGCCCATGTTTTTTGAAATTTTGAAAAAAAAAGTTAGCCTCGTTTCTCATCATTTTGGACCATGGGCTATAGCCCATATCGTACGGCATACTATAGCGCGCCGTTTTTCATCATTTTTGAAGATTTGAAAAAAATGACGAAATGACAAAAACGAAAGGTTATAGCCCATGTTTTTTGAAATTTTGAAAAAAAAAGTTAGCCTCGTTTCTCATCATTTTGGACCATGGGCTATAGCCCATATCGTACGGCATACTATAGCGCGCCGTTTTTCATCATTTTTGAAGATTTGAAAAAAATGACAAAATGACAAAAACGAAAGGTTATAGCCCATGTTTTTTGAAATTTTGAAAAAAAAAGTTAGCCTCGTTTCTCATCATTTTGGACCATGGGCTATAGCCCATATCGTACGGCATTCTATAGTGCGCCGTTTTTCGTCATTTTTAAAGATTTGAAAAAAATTACGAAATGACAAAAACGAAAGGTTATAGCCCATGTTTTTTGAAATTTTGAAAAATAAAGTTAGCCTCGTTTCTCATCATTTTGGACCATGGGCTATAGCCCATATCGTACGGCATACTATAGCGCGCCGTTTTTCATCATTTTTGAAGATTTGAAAAAAATGACGAAATGACAAAAACGAAAGGTTATAGCCCATGTTTTTTGAAATTTTGAAAAAAAAAGTTAGCCTCGTTTCTCATCATTTTGGACCATGGGCTATAGCCCATATCGTACGGCATACTATAGCGCGCCGTTTTTCATCATTTTTGAAGATTTGAAAAAAATGACAAAATGACAAAAACGAAAGGTTATAGCCCATGTTTTTTGAAATTTTGAAAAATAAAGTTAGCCTCGTTTCTCATCATTTTGGACCATGGGCTATAGCCCATATCGTACGGCATACTATAGCGCGCCGTTTTTCATCATTTTTGAAGATTTGAAAAAAATGACGAAATGACAAAAACGAAAGGTTATAGCCCATGTTTTTTGAAATTTTGAAAAAAAAAGTTAGCCTCGTTTCTCATCATTTTGGACCATGGGCTATAGCCCATATCGTACGGCATACTATAGCGCGCCGTTTTTCATCATTTTTGAAGATTTGAAAAAAATGACAAAATGACAAAAACGAAAGGTTATAGCCCATGTTTTTTGAAATTTTGGAAAAAAAAGTTAGCCTCGTTTCTCATCATTTTGGACCATGGGCTATAGCCCATATCGTACGGCATTCTATAGCGCGCCGTTTTTCATCATTTTTAAAGATTTGAAAAAAATTACGAAATGACAAAAACGAAAGGTTATAGCCCATGTTTTTTGAAATTTTGAAAAAAAAAGTTAGCCTCGTTTCTCATCATTTTGGACCATGGGCTATAGCCCATATCGTACGGCATACTATAGCGCGCCGTTTTTCATCATTTTTGAAGATTTGAAAAAAATGACAAAATGACAAAAACGAAAGGTTATAGCCCATGTTTTTTGAAATTTTGAAAAAAAAAGTTAGCCTCGTTTCTCATCATTTTGGACCATGGGCTATAGCCCATATCGTACGGCATTCTATAGCGCGCCGTTTTTCATCATTTTTAAAGATTTGAAAAAAATGACGAAATGACAAAAACGAAAGGTTATAGCCCATGTTTTTTGAAATTTTGGAAAAAAAAGTTAGCCTCGTTTCTCATCATTTTGGACCATGGGCTATAGCCCATATCGTACGGCATTCTATAGCGCGCCGTTTTTCATCATTTTTAAAGATTTGAAAAAAATTACGAAATGACAAAAACGAAAGGTTATAGCCCATGTTTTTTGAAATTTTGAAAAAAAAAGTTAGCCTCGTTTCTCATCATTTTGGACCATGGGCTATAGCCCATATCGTACGGCATACTATAGCGCGCCGTTTTTCATCATTTTTGAAGATTTGAAAAAAATGACAAAATGACAAAAACGAAAGGTTATAGCCCATGTTTTTTGAAATTTTGAAAAAAAAAGTTAGCCTCGTTTCTCATCATTTTGGACCATGGGCTATAGCCCATATCGTACGGCATTCTATAGTGCGCCGTTTTTCATCATTTTTAAAGATTTGAAAAAAATTACGAAATGACAAAAACGAAAGGTTATAGCCCATGTTTTTTGAAATTTTGAAAAAAAAAGTTAGCCTCGTTTCTCATCATTTTGGACCATGGGCTATAGCCCATATCGTACGGCATTCTATAGCGCGCCGTTTTTCATCATTTTTAAAGATTTGAAAAAAATTACGAAATGACAAAAACGAAAGGTTATAGCCCATGTTTTTGAAATTTTGAAAAAAAAAGTTAGCCTCGTTTCTCATCATTTTGGACCATGGGCTATAGCCCATATCGTACGGCATACTATAGCGCGCCGTTTTCATCATTTTTTAAGATTTGAAAAAAATGACGAAATGACAAAAACGAAAGGTTATAGCCCATGTTTTTTGAAATTTTGAAAAAAAAAGTTAGCCTCGTTTCTCATCATTTTGGACCATGGGCTATAGCCCATATCGTACGGCATACTATAGCGCGCCGTTTTCATCATTTTTGAAGATTTGAAAAAAATGACGAAATGACAAAAACGAAAGGTTATAGCCCATGTTTTTTGAAATTTTGAAAAAAAAAGTTAGCCTCGTTTCTCATCATTTTGGACCATGGGCTATAGCCCATATCGTACGGCATTCTATAGCGCGCCGTTTTTCATCATTTTTGAAGATTTGAAAAAAATGACGAAATGACAAAAACGAAAGGTTATAGCCCATGTTTTTTGAAATTTTGAAAAAAAAAGTTAGCCTCGTTTCTCATCATTTTGGACCATGGGCTATAGCCCATATCGTACGGCATACTATAGCGCGCCGTTTTTCATCATTTTTGAAGATTTGAAAAAAATGACGAAATGACAAAAACGAAAGGTTATAGCCCATGTTTTTTGAAATTTTGAAAAAAAAAGTTAGCCTCGTTTCTCATCATTTTGGACCATGGGCTATAGCCCATATCGTACGGCATACTATAGCGCGCCGTTTTTCATCATTTTTGAAGATTTGAAAAAAATGACAAAATGACAAAAACGAAAGGTTATAGCCCATGTTTTTTGAAATTTTGAAAAAAAAAGTTAGCCTCGTTTCTCATCATTTTGGACCATGGGCTATAGCCCATATCGTACGGCATACTATAGCGCGCCGTTTTTCATCATTTTTGAAGATTTGAAAAAAATGACGAAATGACAAAAACGAAAGGTTATAGCCCATGTTTTTTGAAATTTTGAAAAAAAAAGTTAGCCTCGTTTCTCATCATTTTGGACCATGGGCTATAGCCCATATCGTACGGCATACTATAGCGCGCCGTTTTTCATCATTTTTGAAGATTTGAAAAAAATGACAAAATGACAAAAACGAAAGGTTATAGCCCATGTTTTTTGAAATTTTGAAAAAAAAAGTTAGCCTCGTTTCTCATCATTTTGGACCATGGGCTATAGCCCATATCGTACGGCATACTATAGCGCGCCGTTTTTCATCATTTTTGAAGATTTGAAAAAAATGACAAAATGACAAAAACGAAAGGTTATAGCCCATGTTTTTTGAAATTTTGAAAAAAAAAGTTAGCCTCGTTTCTCATCATTTTGGACCATGGGCTATAGCCCATATCGTACGGCATACTATAGCGCGCCGTTTTTCATCATTTTTGAAGATTTGAAAAAAATGACGAAATGACAAAAACGAAAGGTTATAGCCCATGTTTTTTGAAATTTTGAAAAAAAAAGTTAGCCTCGTTTCTCATCATTTTGGACCATGGGCTATAGCCCATATCGTACGGCATACTATAGCGCGCCGTTTTTCATCATTTTTGAAGATTTGAAAAAAATGACGAAATGACAAAAACGAAAGGTTATAGCCCATGTTTTTTGAAATTTTGAAAAAAAAAGTTAGCCTCGTTTCTCATCATTTTGGACCATGGGCTATAGCCCATATCGTACGGCATACTATAGCGCGCCGTTTTTCATCATTTTTGAAGATTTGAAAAAAATGACGAAATGACAAAAACGAAAGGTTATATCCCATGTTTTTTGAAATTTTGAAAAAAAAAGTTAGCCTCGTTTCTCATCATTTTGGACCATGGGCTATAGCCCATATCGTACGGCATACTATAGCGCGCCGTTTTTCATCATTTTTGAAGATTTGAAAAAAATGACGAAATGACAAAAACGAAAGGTTATAGCCCATGTTTTTTTTAAATTTTGAAAAAAAAAGTTAGCCTCGTTTCTCATCATTTTGGACCATGGGCTATAGCCCATATCGTACGGCATACTATAGCGCGCCGTTTTTCATCATTTTTGAAGATTTTAAAAAAATGACAAAATGACAAAAACGAAAGGTTATAGCCCATGTTTTTTGAAATTTTGAAAAAAAAAGTTAGCCTCGTTTCTCATCATTTTGGACCATGGGCTATAGCCCATATCGTACGGCATACTATAGCGCGCCGTTTTTCATCATTTTTGAAGATTTGAAAAAAATGACGAAATGACAAAAACGAAAGGTTATAGCCCATGTTTTTTGAAATTTTGAAAAAAAAAGTTAGCCTCGTTTCTCATCATTTTGGACCATGGGCTATAGCCCATATCGTACGGCATACTATAGCGCGCCGTTTTTCATCATTTTTGAAGATTTGAAAAAAATGACGAAATGACAAAAACGAAAGGTTATAGCCCATGTTTTTTGAAATTTTGAAAAAAAAAGTTAGCCTCGTTTCTCATCATTTTGGACCATGGGCTATAGCCCATATCGTACGGCATACTATAGCGCGCCGTTTTTCATCATTTTTGAAGATTTGAAAAAAATGACAAAATGACAAAAACGAAAGGTTATAGCCCATGTTTTTTGAAATTTTGAAAAAAAAAGTTAGCCTCGTTTCTCATCATTTTGGACCATGGGCTATAGCCCATATCGTACGGCATACTATAGCGCGCCGTTTTTCATCATTTTTGAAGATTTGAAAAAAATGACGAAATGACAAAAACGAAAGGTTATAGCCCATGTTTTTTTGAAATTTTGAAAAAAAAAGTTAGCCTCGTTTCTCATCATTTTGGACCATGGGCTATAGCCCATATCGTACGGCATACTATAGCGCGCCGTTTTTCATCATTTTTGAAGATTTTAAAAAAATGACAAAATGACAAAAACGAAAGGTTATAGCCCATGTTTTTTGAAATTTTGAAAAAAAAAGTTAGCCTCGTTTCTCATCATTTTGGACCATGGGCTATAGCCCATATCGTACGGCATACTATAGCGCGCCGTTTTTCATCATTTTTGAAGATTTGAAAAAAATGACGAAATGACAAAAACGAAAGGTTATAGCCCATGTTTTTTGAAATTTTGAAAAAAAAAGTTAGCCTCGTTTCTCATCATTTTGGACCATGGGCTATAGCCCATATCGTACGGCATACTATAGCGCGCCGTTTTTCATCATTTTTGAAGATTTGAAAAAAATGACGAAATGACAAAAACGAAAGGTTATAGCCCATGTTTTTTGAAATTTTGAAAAAAAAAGTTAGCCTCGTTTCTCATCATTTTGGACCATGGGCTATAGCCCATATCGTACGGCATACTATAGCGCGCCGTTTTTCATCATTTTTGAAGATTTGAAAAAAATGACAAAATGACAAAAACGAAAGGTTATAGCCCATGTTTTTTGAAATTTTGAAAAAAAAAGTTAGCCTCGTTTCTCATCATTTTGGACCATGGGCTATAGCCCATATCGTACGGCATTCTATAGCGCGCCGTTTTTCATCATTTTTAAAGATTTGAAAAAAATTACGAAATTACAAAAACGAAAGGTTATAGCCCATGTTTTTTGAAATTTTGAAAAAATAAGTTAGCCTCGTTTCTCATCATTTTGGACCATGGGCTATAGCCCATATCGTACGGCATACTATAGCGCGCCGTTTTTCATCATTTTTGAAGATTTGAAAAAAATGACGAAATGACAAAAACGAAAGGTTATAGCCCATGTTTTTTGAAATTTTGAAAAAAAAAGTTAGCCTCGTTTCTCATCATTTTGGACCATGGGCTATAGCCCATATCGTACGGCATACTATAGCGCGCCGTTTTTCATCATTTTTGAAGATTTGAAAAAAATGACAAAATGACAAAACGAAAGGTTATAGCCCAAGTTTTTTGAAAATTTGAAAAAAAAAGTTAGCCTCGTTTCTCATCATTTTGGACCATGGGCTATAGCCCATATCGTACGGCATTCTATAGCGCGCCGTTTTTCATCATTTTTAAAGATTTGAAAAAAATTACGAAATGACAAAAACGAAAGGTTATAGCCCATGTTTTTTGAAATTTTGAAAAAAAAAGTTAGCCTCGTTTCTCATCATTTTGGACCATGGGCTATAGCCCATATCGTACGGCATACTATAGCGCGCCGTTTTTCATCATTTTTGAAGATTTGAAAAAAATGACGAAATGACAAAAACGAAAGGTTATAGCCCATGTTTTTTGAAATTTTGAAAAAAAAAGTTAGCCTCGTTTCTCATCATTTTGGACCATGGGCTATAGCCCATATCGTACGGCATACTATAGCGCGCCGTTTTTCATCATTTTTGAAGATTTGAAAAAAATGACAAAATGACAAAAACGAAAGGTTATAGCCCATGTTTTTTGAAATTTTGAAAAAAAAAGTTAGCCTCGTTTCTCATCATTTTGGACCATGGGCTATAGCCCATATCGTACGGCATACTATAGCGCGCCGTTTTTCATCATTTTTGAAGATTTGAAAAAAATGACGAAATGACAAAAACGAAAGGTTATAGCCCATGTTTTTTGAAATTTTGAAAAAAAAAGTTAGCCTCGTTTCTCATCATTTTGGACCATGGGCTATAGCCCATATCGTACGGCATACTATAGCGCGCCGTTTTTCATCATTTTTGAAGATTTGAAAAAAATGACAAAATGACAAAAACGAAAGGTTATAGCCCATGTTTTTTGAAATTTTGAAAAAAAAAGTTAGCCTCGTTTCTCATCATTTTGGACCATGGGCTATAGCCCATATCGTACGGCATACTATAGCGCGCCGTTTTTCATCATTTTTGAAGATTTGAAAAAAATGACGAAATGACAAAAACGAAAGGTTATAGCCCATGTTTTTTGAAATTTTGAAAAAAAAAGTTAGCCTCGTTTCTCATCATTTTGGACCATGGGCTATAGCCCATATCGTACGGCATACTATAGCGCGCCGTTTTTCATCATTTTTGAAGATTTGAAAAAAATGACAAAATGACAAAAACGAAAGGTTATAGCCCATGTTTTTTGAAATTTTGAAAAAAAAAGTTAGCCTCGTTTCTCATCATTTTGGACCATGGGCTATAGCCCATATCGTACGGCATACTATAGCGCGCCGTTTTTCATCATTTTTGAAGATTTGAAAAAAATGACGAAATGACAAAAACGAAAGGTTATAGCCCATGTTTTTTGAAATTTTGAAAAAAAAAGTTAGCCTCGTTTCTCATCATTTTGGACCATGGGCTATAGCCCATATCGTACGGCATACTATAGCGCGCCGTTTTTCATCATTTTTGAAGATTTGAAAAAAATGACAAAATGACAAAACGAAAGGTTATAGCCCATGTTTTTTGAAATTTTGAAAAAAAAGTTAGCCTCGTTTCTCATCATTTTGGACCATGGGCTATAGCCCATATCGTACAGCATTCTATAGCGCGCCGTTTTTCATCATTTTTAAAGATTTGAAAAAAATTACGAAATGACAAAAACGAAAGGTTATAGCCCATGTTTTTTGAAATTTTGAAAAAAAAAGTTAGCCTCGTTTCTCATCATTTTGGACCATGGGCTATAGCCCATATCGTACGGCATACTATAGCGCGCCGTTTTTCATCATTTTTGAAGATTTGAAAAAAATGACGAAATGACAAAAACGAAAGGTTATAGCCCATGTTTTTTGAAATTTTGAAAAAAAAAGTTAGCCTCGTTTCTCATCATTTTGGACCATGGGCTATAGCCCATATCGTACGGCATACTATAGCGCGCCGTTTTTCATCATTTTTGAAGATTTGAAAAAAATGACAAAATGACAAAAACGAAAGGTTATAGCCCATGTTTTTTGAAATTTTGAAAAAAAAAGTTAGCCTCGTTTCTCATCATTTTGGACCATGGGCTATAGCCCATATCGTACGGCATACTATAGCGCGCCGTTTTTCATCATTTTTGAAGATTTGAAAAAAATGACGAAATGACAAAAACGAAAGGTTATAGCCCATGTTTTTTGAAATTTTGAAAAAAAAAGTTAGCCTCGTTTCTCATCATTTTGGACCATGGGCTATAGCCCATATCGTACGGCATACTATAGCGCGCCGTTTTTCATCATTTTTGAAGATTTGAAAAAAATGACAAAATGACAAAAACGAAAGGTTATAGCCCATGTTTTTTGAAATTTTGAAAAAAAAAGTTAGCCTCGTTTCTCATCATTTTGGACCATGGGCTATAGCCCATATCGTACGGCATACTATAGCGCGCCGTTTTTCATCATTTTTGAAGATTTGAAAAAAATGACAAAATGACAAAAACGAAAGGTTATAGCCCATGTTTTTTGAAATTTTGAAAAAAAAAGTTAGCCTCGTTTCTCATCATTTTGGACCATGGGCTATAGCCCATATCGTACGGCATACTATAGCGCGCCGTTTTTCATCATTTTTGAAGATTTGAAAAAAATGACGAAATGACAAAAACGAAAGGTTATAGCCCATGTTTTTTGAAATTTTGAAAAAAAAAGTTAGCCTCGTTTCTCATCATTTTGGACCATGGGCTATAGCCCATATCGTACGGCATACTATAGCGCGCCGTTTTTCATCATTTTTGAAGATTTGAAAAAAATGACGAAATGACAAAAACGAAAGGTTATAGCCCATGTTTTTTGAAATTTTGAAAAAAAAAGTTAGCCTCGTTTCTCATCATTTTGGACCATGGGCTATGGCCCATATCGTACGGCATACTATAGCGCGCCGTTTTTCATCATTTTTGAAGATTTGAAAAAAATGACGAAATGACAAAAACGAAATGTTATAGCCCATGTTTTTTGAAATTTTGAAAAAAAAAGTTAGCCTCGTTTCTCATCATTTTGGACCATGGGCTATGGCCCATATCGTACGGCATACTATAGCGCGCCGTTTTTCATCATTTTTGAAGATTTGAAAAAAATGACGAAATGACAAAAACGAAATGTTATAGCCCATGTTTTTTGAAATTTTGAAAAAAAAAGTTAGCATCGTTTCTCATCATTTTGGACCATGGGCTATAGCCCATATCGTACGGCATACTATAGCGCGCCGTTTTCCATCATTTTTAAAGATTTGAAAAAAATTACGAAATGACAAAAACGATGGGTTATAGCCCATGTTTTTTGAAATTTTGAAAAAAAAAAGTTAGCCTCGTTTCTCATCATTTTGGACCATGGGCTATAGCCATATCGTACGGCATACTATAGCGCGCCGTTTTTCATCATTTTTGAAGATTTGAAAAAAATGACGAAATGACAAAAACGAAAGGTTATAGCCCAGTTTTTTGAAATTTTGAAAAAAAAAGTTAGCCTCGTTTCTCATCATTTTGGACCATGGGCTATAGCCCATATCGTACGGCATACTATAGCGCGCCGTTTTTCATCATTTTTGAAGATTTGAAAAAAATGACGAAATGACAAAAACGAAAGGTTATAGCCCATGTTTTTTGAAATTTTGAAAAAAAAAGTTAGCCTCGTTTCTCATCATTTTGGACCATGGGCTATAGCCCATATCGTACGGCATACTATAGCGCGCCGTTTTTCATCATTTTTGAAGATTTGAAAAAAATGACAAAATGACAAAAACGAAAGGTTATAGCCCATGTTTTTTGAAATTTTGAAAAAAAAAGTTAGCCTCATTTCTCATCATTTTGGACCATGGGCTATAGCCCATATCGTACGGCATACTATAGCGCGCCGTTTTTCATCATTTTTGAAGATTTGAAAAAAATGACGAAATGACAAAAACGAAAGGTTATAGCCCATGTTTTTTGAAATTTTGAAAAAAAAAGTTAGCCTCGTTTCTCATCATTTTGGACCATGGGCTATAGCCCATATCGTACGGCATACTATAGCGCGCCGTTTTTCATCATTTTTGAAGATTTGAAAAAAATGACGAAATGACAAAAACGAAAGGTTATAGCCCATGTTTTTTGAAATTTTGAAAAAAAAAGTTAGCCTCGTTTCTCATCATTTTGGACCATGGGCTATGGCCCATATCGTACGGCATACTATAGCGCGCCGTTTTTCATCATTTTTGAAGATTTGAAAAAAATGACGAAATGACAAAAACGAAATGTTATAGCCCATGTTTTTTGAAATTTTGAAAAAAAAAGTTAGCCTCGTTTCTCATCATTTTGGACCATGGGCTATGGCCCATATCGTACGGCATACTATAGCGTGCCGTTTTTCATCATTTTTGAAGATTTGAAAAAAATGACGAAATGACAAAAACGAAATGTTATAGCCCATGTTTTTTGAAATTTTGAAAAAAAAAGTTAGCATCGTTTCTCATCATTTTGGACCATGGGCTATAGCCCATATCGTACGGCATACTATAGCGCGCCGTTTTCCATCATTTTTAAAGATTTGAAAAAAAATTACGAAATGACAAAAACGATGGGTTATAGCCCATGTTTTTTGAAATTTTGAAAAAAAAAAGTTAGCCTCGTTTCTCATCATTTTGGACCATGGGCTATAGCCATATCGTACGGCATACTATAGCGCGCCGTTTTTCATCATTTTTGAAGATTTGAAAAAAATGACGAAATGACAAAAACGAAAGGTTATAGCCCATGTTTTTTGAAATTTTGAAAAAAAAAGTTAGCCTCGTTTCTCATCATTTTGGACCATGGGCTATAGCCCATATCGTACGGCATACTATAGCGCGCCGTTTTTCATCATTTTTGAAGATTTGAAAAAAATGACGAAATGACAAAAACGAAAGGTTATAGCCCATGTTTTTTGAAATTTTGAAAAAAAAAGTTAGCCTCGTTTCTCATCATTTTGGACCATGGGCTATAGCCCATATCGTACGGCATACTATAGCGCGCCGTTTTTCATCATTTTTGAAGATTTGAAAAAAATGACAAAATGACAAAAACGAAAGGTTATAGCCCATGTTTTTTGAAATTTTGAAAAAAAAAGTTAGCCTCGTTTCTCATCATTTTGGACCATGGGCTATAGCCCATATCGTACGGCATACTATAGCGCGCCGTTTTTCATCATTTTTGAAGATTTGAAAAAAATGACGAAATGACAAAAACGAAAGGTTATAGCCCATGTTTTTTGAAATTTTGAAAAAAAAAGTTAGCCTCGTTTCTCATCATTTTGGACCATGGGCTATAGCCCATATCGTACGGCATACTATAGCGCGCCGTTTTTCATCATTTTTGAAGATTTGAAAAAAATGACGAAATGACAAAAACGAAAGGTTATAGCCCATGTTTTTTGAAATTTTGAAAAAAAAAGTTAGCCTCGTTTCTCATCATTTTGGACCATGGGCTATGGCCCATATCGTACGGCATACTATAGCGCGCCGTTTTTCATCATTTTTGAAGATTTGAAAAAAATGACGAAATGACAAAAACGAAATGTTATAGCCCATGTTTTTTGAAATTTTTAAAAAAAAGTTAGCATCGTTTCTCATCATTTTGGACCATGGGCTATAGCCCATATCGTACGGCATACTATAGCGCGCCGTTTTCCATCATTTTTAAAGATTTGAAAAAAATTACGAAATGACAAAAACGATGGGTTATAGCCCATGTTTTTTGAAATTTTGAAAAAAAAAGTTAGCCTCGTTTCTCATCATTTTGGACCATGGGCTATAGCCCATATCGTACGGCATACTATAGCGCGCCGTTTTTCATCATTTTTGAAGATTTGAAAAAAATGACGAAATGACAAAAACGAAAGGTTATAGCCCATGTTTTTTGAAATTTTGAAAAAAAAGTTAGCCTCGTTTCTCATCATTTTGGACCATGGGCTATAGCCCATATCGTACGGCATACTATAGCGCGCCGTTTTTCATCATTTTTGAAGATTTGAAAAAAATGACGAAATGACAAAAACGAAAGGTTATAGCCCATGTTTTTTGAAATTTTGAAAAAAAAAGTTAGCCTCGTTTCTCATCATTTTGGACCATGGGCTATAGCCCATATCGTACGGCATTCTATAGCGCGCCGTTTTTCGTCATTTTTAAAGATTTGAAAAAAATTACGAAATGACAAAAACGAAAGGTTATAGCCCATGTTTTTTGAAATTTTGAAAAAAAAAATTAGCCTCGTTTCTCATCATTTTGGACCATGGGCTATAGCCCATATCGTACGGCATACTATAGCGCGCCGTTTTTCATCATTTTTGAAGATTTGAAAAAAATGACGAAATGACAAAAACGAAAGGTTATAGCCCATGTTTTTTGAAATTTTGAAAAAAAAAGTTAGCCTCGTTTCTCATCATTTTGGACCATGGGCTATAGCCCATATCGTACGGCATACTATAGCGCGCCGTTTTTCATCATTTTTGAAGATTTGAAAAAAATGACGAAATGACAAAAACGAAAGGTTATAGCCCATGTTTTTTTTAATTTTGAAAAAAAAAGTTAGCCTCGTTTCTCATCATTTTGGACCATGGGCTATAGCCCATATCGTACGGCATACTATAGCGCGCCGTTTTTCATCATTTTTGAAGATTTGAAAAAAATGACGAAATGACAAAAACGAGAAAGGTTATAGCCCATGTTTTTTGAAATTTTGAAAAAAAAAGTTAGCCTCGTTTCTCATCATTTTGGACCATGGGCTATAGCCCATATCGTACGGCATACTATAGCGCGCCGTTTTTCATCATTTTTGAAGATTTGAAAAAAATGACGAAATGACAAAAACGAAAGGTTATAGCCCATGTTTTTTGAAATTTTGAAAAAAAAATTAGCCTCGTTTCTCATCATTTTGGACCATGGGCTATAGCCCATATCGTACGGCATACTATAGCGCGCCGTTTTTCATCATTTTTGAAGATTTGAAAAAAATGACGAAATGACAAAAACGAAAGGTTATAGCCCATGTTTTTTGAAATTTTGAAAAAAAAAGTTAGCCTCGTTTCTCATCATTTTGGACCATGGGCTATAGCCCATATCGTACGGCATACTATAGCGCGCCGTTTTTCATCATTTTTGAAGATTTGAAAAAAATGACGAAATGACAAAAACGAAAGGTTATAGCCCATGTTTTTTGTAATTTTGAAAAAAAAAGTTAGCCTCGTTTCTCATCATTTTGGACCATGGGCTATAGCCCATATCGTACGGCATACTATAGCGCGCCGTTTTTCATCATTTTTGAAGATTTGAAAAAAATGACGAAATGACAAAAACGAAAGGTTATAGCCCATGTTTTTTGAAATTTTGAAAAAAAAAGTTAGCCTCGTTTCTCATCATTTTGGACCATGGGCTATAGCCCATATCGTACGGCATACTATAGCGCGCCGTTTTTCATCATTTTTGAAGATTTGAAAAAAATGACGAAATGACAAAAACGAAAGGTTATAGCCCATGTTTTTTGAAATTTTGAAAAAAAAAGTTAGCCTCGTTTCTCATCATTTTGGACCATGGGCTATAGCCCATATCGTACGGCATACTATAGCGCGCCGTTTTTCATCATTTTTGAAGATTTGAAAAAAATGACGAAATGACAAAAACGAAAGGTTATAGCCCATGTTTTTTGAAATTTTGAAAAAAAAAGTTAGCCTCGTTTCTCATCATTTTGGACCATGGGCTATAGCCCATATCGTACGGCATACTATAGCGCGCCGTTTTTCATCATTTTTGAAGATTTGAAAAAAATGACGAAATGACAAAAACGAAAGGTTATAGCCCATGTTTTTTGAAATTTTGAAAAAAAAAGTTAGCCTCGTTTCTCATCATTTTGGACCATGGGCTATAGCCCATATCGTACGGCATACTATAGCGCGCCGTTTTTCATCATTTTTGAAGATTTGAAAAAAATGACGAAATGACAAAAACGAAAGGTTATAGCCCATGTTTTTTGAAATTTTGAAAAAAAAAGTTAGCCTCGTTTCTCATCATTTTGGACCATGGGCTATAGCCCATATCGTACGGCATACTATAGCGCGCCGTTTTTCATCATTTTTGAAGATTTGAAAAAAATGACGAAATGACAAAAACGAAAGGTTATAGCCCATGTTTTTTGAAATTTTGAAAAAAAAAGTTAGCCTCGTTTCTCATCATTTTGGACCATGGGCTATAGCCCATATCGTACGGCATACTATAGCGCGCCGTTTTTCATCATTTTTGAAGATTTGAAAAAAATGACGAAATGACAAAAACGAAAGGTTATAGCCCATGTTTTTTGAAATTTTGAAAAAAAAAGTTAGCCTCGTTTCTCATCATTTTGGACCATGGGCTATAGCCCATATCGTACGGCATACTATAGCGCGCCGTTTTTCATCATTTTTGAAGATTTGAAAAAAATGACAAAATGACAAAAACGAAAGGTTATAGCCCATGTTTTATGAAATTTTGAAAAAAAAAGTTAGCCTCGTTTCTCATCATTTTGGACCATGGGCTATAGCCCATATCGTACGGCATACTATAGCGCGCCGTTTTTCATCATTTTTGAAGATTTGAAAAAAATGACAAAATGACAAAAACGAAAGGTTATAGCCCATGTTTTTTGAAATTTTGAAAAAAAAAAGTTAGCCTCGTTTCTCATCATTTTGGACCATGGGCTATAGCCCATATCGTACGGCATACTATAGCGCGCCGTTTTTCATCATTTTTGAAGATTTGAAAAAAATGACGAAATGACAAAAACGAAAGGTTATAGCCCATGTTTTTTGAAATTTTGAAAAAAAAAGTTAGCCTCGTTTCTCATCATTTTGGACCATGGGCTATAGCCCATATCGTACGGCATACTATAGCGCGCCGTTTTTCATCATTTTTGAAGATTTGAAAAAAATGACGAAATGACAAAAACGAAAGGTTATAGCCCATGTTTTTTGAAATTTTGAAAAAAAAAGTTAGCCTCGTTTCTCATCATTTTGGACCATGGGCTATAGCCCATATCGTACGGCATTCTATAGCGCGCCGTTTTTCATCATTTTAAAGATTTGAAAAAAATGACGAAATGACAAAAACGAAAGGTTATAGCCCATGTTTTTTGAAATTTTGAAAAAAAAAGTTAGCCTCGTTTCTCATCATTTTGGACCATGGGCTATAGCCCATATCGTACGGCATACTATAGCGCGCCGTTTTTCATCATTTTTGAAGATTTGAAAAAAATGACGAAATGACAAAAACGAAAGGTTATAGCCCATGTTTTTTGAAATTTTGAAAAAAAAAGTTAGCCTCGTTTCTCATCATTTTGGACCATGGGCTATAGCCCATATCGTACGGCATACTATAGCGCGCCGTTTTTCATCATTTTTGAAGATTTGAAAAAAATGACGAAATGACAAAAACGAAAGGTTATAGCCCATGTTTTTTGAAATTTTGAAAAAAAAAGTTAGCCTCGTTTCTCATCATTTTGGACCATGGGCTATAGCCCATATCGTACGGCATACTATAGCGCGCCGTTTTTCATCATTTTTGAAGATTTGAAAAAAATGACGAAATGACAAAAACGAAAGGTTATAGCCCATGTTTTTTGAAATTTTGAAAAAAAAAGTTAGCCTCGTTTCTCATCATTTTGGACCATGGGCTATAGCCCATATCGTACGGCATACTATAGCGCGCCGTTTTTCATCATTTTTGAAGATTTGAAAAAAATGACGAAATGACAAAAACGAAAGGTTATAGCCTATGTTTTTTGAAATTTTGAAAAAAAAAGTTAGCCCTCGTTTCTCATCATTTTGGACCATGGCTATAGCCCATATCGTACGGCATACTATAGCGCGCCGTTTTTCATCATTTTTGAAGATTTGAAAAAAATGACGAAATGACAAAAACGAAAGGTTATAGCCCATGTTTTTTGAAATTTTGAAAAAAAAAGTTAGCCTCGTTTCTCATCATTTTGGACCATGGGCTATAGCCCATATCGTACGGCATACTATAGCGCGCCGTTTTTCATCATTTTTGAAGATTTGAAAAAAATGACAAAATGACAAAAACGAAAGGTTATAGCCCATGTTTTTTGAAATTTTGAAAAAAAAAGTTAGCCTCGTTTCTCATCATTTTGGACCATGGGCTATAGCCCATATCGTACGGCATTCTATAGCGCGCCGTTTTTCGTCATTTTTAAAGATTTGAAAAAAATTACGAAATGACAAAAACGAAAGGTTATAGCCCATGTTTTTTGAAATTTTGAAAAAAAAAGTTAGCCTCGTTTCTCATCATTTTGGACCATGGGCTATAGCCCATATCGTACGGCATACTATAGCGCGCCGTTTTTCATCATTTTTGAAGATTTGAAAAAATTACGAAATGACAAAAACGAAAGGTTATAGCCCATGTTTTTTGAAATTTTGAAAAAAAAGTTAGCCTCGTTTCTCATCATTTTGGACCATGGGCTATAGCCCATATCGTACGGCATACTATAGCGCGCCGTTTTTCATCATTTTTGAAGATTTGAAAAAAATGACGAAATGACAAAAACGAAAGGTTATAGCCCATGTTTTTTTTAATTTTGAAAAAAAAAGTTAGCCTCGTTTCTCATCATTTTTGGACCATGGGCTATAGCCCATATCGTACGGCATACTATAGCGCGCCGTTTTTTATCATTTTTGAAGATTTGAAAAAAATGACGAAATGACAAAAACGAAAGGTTATAGCCCATGTTTTTTGAAATTTTGAAAAAAAAAGTTAGCCTCGTTTCTCATCATTTTGGACCATGGGCTATAGCCCATATCGTACGGCATACTATAGCGCGCCGTTTTTCATCATTTTTGAAGATTTGAAAAAAATGACGAAATGACAAAAACGAAAGGTTATAGCCCATGTTTTTTGAAATTTTGAAAAAAAAAGTTAGCCTCGTTTCTCATCATTTTGGACCATGGGCTATAGCCCATATCGTACGGCATACTATAGCGCGCCGTTTTTCATCATTTTTGAAGATTTGAAAAAAATGACGAAATGACAAAAACGAAAGGTTATAGCCTATGTTTTTTGAAATTTTGAAAAAAAAAGTTAGCCTCGTTTCTCATCATTTTGGACCATGGGCTATAGCCCATATCGTACGGCATACTATAGCGCGCCGTTTTTCATCATTTTTGAAGATTTGAAAAAAATGACGAAATGACAAAAACGAAAGGTTATAGCCCATGTTTTTTGAAATTTTGAAAAAAAAAGTTAGCCTCGTTTCTCATCATTTTGGACCATGGGCTATAGCCCATATCGTACGGCATACTATAGCGCGCCGTTTTTCATCATTTTTGAAGATTTGAAAAAAATGACAAAATGACAAAAACGAAAGGTTATAGCCCATGTTTTTTGAAATTTTGAAAAAAAAAGTTAGCCTCGTTTCTCATCATTTTGGACCATGGGCTATAGCCCATATCGTACGGCATTCTATAGCGCGCCGTTTTTCGTCATTTTTAAAGATTTGAAAAAAATTACGAAATGACAAAAACGAAAGGTTATAGCCCATGTTTTTTGAAATTTTGAAAAAAAAAGTTAGCCTCGTTTCTCATCATTTTGGACCATGGGCTATAGCCCATATCGTACGGCATACTATAGCGCGCCGTTTTTCATCATTTTTGAAGATTTGAAAAAAATTACGAAATGACAAAAACGAAAGGTTATAGCCCATGTTTTTTGAAATTTTGAAAAAAAAAGTTAGCCTCGTTTCTCATCATTTTGGACCATGGGCTATAGCCCATATCGTACGGCATACTATAGCGCGCCGTTTTTCATCATTTTTGAAGATTTGAAAAAAATGACGAAATGACAAAAACGAAAGGTTATAGCCCATGTTTTTTTTAATTTTGAAAAAAAAAGTTAGCCTCGTTTCTCATCATTTTGGACCATGGGCTATAGCCCATATCGTACGGCATACTATAGCGCGCCGTTTTTTATCATTTTTGAAGATTTGAAAAAAATGACGAAATGACAAAAACGAAAGGTTATAGCCCATGTTTTTTGAAATTTTGAAAAAAAAAGTTAGCCTCGTTTCTCATCATTTTGGACCATGGGCTATAGCCCATATCGTACGGCATACTATAGCGCGCCGTTTTTCATCATTTTTGAAGATTTGAAAAAAATGACGAAATGACAAAAACGAAAGGTTATAGCCCATGTTTTTTTAAATTTTGAAAAAAAAGTTAGCCTCGTTTCTCATCATTTTGGACCATGGGCTATAGCCCATATCGTACGGCATACTATAGCGCGCCGTTTTTCATCATTTTTGAAGATTTAAAAAAAATGACAAAATGACAAAAACGAAAGGTTATAGCCCATGTTTTTTGAAATTTTGAAAAAAAAAAGTTAGCCTCGTTTCTCATCATTTTGGACCATGGGCTATAGCCCATATCGTACGGCATACTATAGCGCGCCGTTTTTCATCATTTTTGAAGATTTGAAAAAAATGACAAAATGACAAAAACGAAAGGTTATAGCCCATGTTTTTTGAAATTTTGAAAAAAATAGTTAGCCTCGTTTCTCATCATTTTGGACCATGGGCTATAGCCCATATCGTACGGCATACTATAGCGCGCCGTTTTTCATCATTTTTGAAGATTTGAAAAAAATGACGAAATGACAAAAACGAAAGGTTATAGCCCATGTTTTTTGAAATTTTGAAAAAAAAAGTTAGCCTCGTTTCTCATCATTTTGGACCATGGGCTATAGCCCATATCGTACGGCATTCTATAGCGCGCCGTTTTTCATCATTTTTAAAGATTTGAAAAAAATGACGAAATGACAAAAACGAAAGGTTATAGCCCATGTTTTTTGAAATTTTGAAAAAAAAAGTTAGCCTCGTTTCTCATCATTTTGGACCATGGGCTATAGCCCATATCGTACGGCATACTATAGCGCGCCGTTTTTCATCATTTTTGAAGATTTGAAAAAAATGACGAAATGACAAAAACGAAAGGTTATAGCCCATGTTTTTTGAAATTTTGAAAAAAAAAGTTAGCCTCGTTTCTCATCATTTTGGACCATGGGCTATAGCCCATATCGTACGGCATACTATAGCGCGCCGTTTTTCATCATTTTTGAAGATTTGAAAAAAATGACGAAATGACAAAAACGAAAGGTTATAGCCCATGTTTTTTGAAATTTTGAAAAAAAAAGTTAGCCTCGTTTCTCATCATTTTGGACCATGGGCTATAGCCCATATCGTACGGCATACTATAGCGCGCCGTTTTTCATCATTTTTGAAGATTTGAAAAAAATGACGAAATGACAAAAACGAAAGGTTATAGCCCATGTTTTTTGAAATTTTGAAAAAAAAAGTTAGCCTCGTTTCTCATCATTTTGGACCATGGGCTATAGCCCATATCGTACGGCATACTATAGCGCGCCGTTTTTCATCATTTTTGAAGATTTGAAAAAAATGACGAAATGACAAAAACGAAAGGTTATAGCCCATGTTTTTTGAAATTTTGAAAAAAAAAGTTAGCCTCGTTTCTCATCATTTTGGACCATGGGCTATAGCCCATATCGTACGGCATACTATAGCGCGCCGTTTTTCATCATTTTTGAAGATTTGAAAAAAATGACAAAATGACAAAAACGAAAGGTTATAGCCCATGTTTTTTGAAATTTTGAAAAAAAAAGTTAGCCTCGTTTCTCATCATTTTGGACCATGGGCTATAGCCCATATCGTACGGCATACTATAGCGCGCCGTTTTTCATCATTTTTGAAGATTTGAAAAAAATGACAAAATGACAAAAACGAAAGGTTATAGCCCATGTTTTTTGAAATTTTGAAAAAAAAAGTTAGCCTCGTTTCTCATCATTTTGGACCATGGGCTATAGCCCATATCGTACGGCATTCTATAGCGCGCCGTTTTTCGTCATTTTTGAAGATTTGAAAAAAATTACGAAATTACAAAAACGATGGGTTATAGCCCATGTTTTTTTAAATTTTGAAAAAGAAAGTTAGCCTCGTTTCTCATCATTTTGGACCATGGGCTATAGCCCATATCGTACGGCATACTATAGCGCGCCGTTTTTCATCATTTTTGAAGATTTGAAAAAAATGACGAAATGACAAAAACGAAAGGTTATAGCCCATGTTTTTTTTTATTTTGAAAAAAAAAGTTAGCCTCGTTTCTCATCATTTTGGACCATGGGCTATAGCCCATATCGTACGGCATACTATAGCGCGCCGTTTTTTATCATTTTTGAAGATTTGAAAAAAATGACGAAATGACAAAAACGAAAGGTTATAGCCCATGTTTTTTGAAATTTTGAAAAAAAAAGTTAGCCTCGTTTCTCATCATTTTGGACCATGGGCTATAGCCCATATCGTACGGCATACTATAGCGCGCCGTTTTTCATCATTTTTGAAGATTTGAAAAAATGACGAAATGACAAAAACGAAAGGTTATAGCCCATGTTTTTTTAAATTTTGAAAAAAAAAGTTAGCCTCGTTTCTCATCATTTTGGACCATGGGCTATAGCCCATATCGTACGGCATACTATAGCGCGCCGTTTTTCATCATTTTTGAAGATTTGAAAAAAATGACAAAATGACAAAAACGAAAGGTTATAGCCCATGTTTTTTGAAATTTTGAAAAAAAAAGTTAGCCTCGTTTCTCATCATTTTGGACCATGGGCTATAGCCCATATCGTACGGCATACTATAGCGCGCCGTTTTTCATCATTTTTGAAGATTTGAAAAAAATGACGAAATGACAAAAACGAAAGGTTATACAGGGCTCGAAATAGCGACCATTTTGGTCGCAAATGCGCCTGAATTTTAACCTTTGCGACCTAAAAATATATTTGGGAGCACCAGTGCTACTACAAATAATTACTGTGGTGCGCCTGGCTACAACGATCAATTCTCGAAAAACGGGCGCTCTGAGCCGCAGCCGCTCTATCCAACTCCACTGCAGACTCCTGTCTGCTAGCTGCACTAGCACTTGATGCTAACAAACCAACGTGTGTAGTTAACTACTCTTTGACACAACGGTACGGGACAACGTTGAGCGCTGCATCGCTCACATTCCAGAGCGCCTCGGCTCGCAACTTCACTATGTGTCAGAAAGTACATTATTTCAAGGCAGCGATTCAGAAAAGACCGGAGCGGTACGCTACGGACTCTGTGATTGTAATTTGTAAAAGAGGAGGAGGCGGACCGGCGTGTGTGTGTGTGTGTGTGTGTGTGTGTGCGTGTGTGTGTGCGCTCGCGCGCTTGCAAGAGAGAGAGAGAGAGGGAATGAGAGAGCGGTAGGGAGAGAGAATAGCAGACTTGTAAGTGTTTCTACCTGGTTTCTACATAGCAGCAGTATTGCTACTTTTACTTAAGTATAACATTAGAGTAATTTTCCAGCACTGAAGTGGTAGGCATACTGAGTAGGCATAGCTATAAATACCATGTTTTACATAGAAATTATTTTATATTAGAAATTCTAATTATATGATCTAAATAGGCTATGAAGGTGAAAAACACAAAACAAAGAAAAAGAAAACGGGTGATGTGACTGGCTGGAATCAGTGTAGACTAGATCGAGGGTCCTCAACTGGAGATGTTTGATGCCTCGGCCTCTTTGAAGAGATGGATGGATGAGGGACAGAAAGTCTGGACACTACATTTTAAATTCTGGCATGTATTTTTATACTTTAGTCATTTTATGTTATTTGTAAACCACACGTTATATTATTGTTTTTATGAATGTAAAAAATCGATTACATATTAGTGCTCCTTAGATTTTGGTGGGTGCTCCTAATTTTTTTCTGGTGCTCCTTCATTTTGAAATTGGGAGCACCAGTGCTACCAAGTAAAAAAGTTAATTTCGAGCCCTGTTATAGCCCATGTTTTTTGAAAATTTGAAAAAAAAGTTAGCCTCGTTTCTCATCATTTTGGACCATGGGCTATAGCCCATATCGTACGGCATACTATAGCGCGCCGTTTTTCATCATTTTTGAAGATTTGAAAAAAATGACGAAATGACAAAAACGAAAGGTTATAGCCCATGTTTTTTGAAATTTTGAAAAAAAAAGTTAGCCTCGTTTCTCATCATTTTGGACCATGGGCTATAGCCCATATCGTACGGCATACTATAGCGCGCCGTTTTTCATCATTTTTGAAGATTTGAAAAAAATGACAAAATGACAAAAACGAAAGGTTATAGCCCATGTTTTTTGAAATTTTGAAAAAAAAAGTTAGCCTCGTTTCTCATCATTTTGGACCATGGGCTATAGCCCATATCGTACGGCATACTATAGCGCGCCGTTTTTCATCATTTTTGAAGATTTGAAAAAAATGACGAAATGACAAAAACGAAAGGTTATAGCCCATGTTTTTTGAAATTTTGAAAAAAAAAGTTAGCCTCGTTTCTCATCATTTTGGACCATGGGCTATAGCCCATATCGTACGGCATACTATAGCGCGCCGTTTTTCATCATTTTTGAAGATTTGAAAAAAATGACGAAATGACAAAAACGAAAGGTTATAGCCCATGTTTTTTGAAATTTTGAAAAAAAAGTTAGCCTCGTTTCTCATCATTTTAGACCATGGGCTATAGCCCATATCGTACGGCATACTATAGCGCGCCGTTTTTCATCATTTTTGAAGATTTGAAAAAAATGACGAAATGACAAAAACGAAAGGTTATAGCCCATGTTTTTTGAAATTTTGAAAAAAAAAGTTAGCCTCGTTTCTCATCATTTTGGACCATGGGCTATAGCCCATATCGTACGGCATACTATAGCGCGCCGTTTTTCATCATTTTTGAAGATTTGAAAAAAATGACGAAATGACAAAAACGAAAGGTTATAGCCCATGTTTTTTGAAATTTTGAAAAAAAAAGTTAGCCTCGTTTCTCATCATTTTGGACCATGGGCTATAGCCCATATCGTACGGCATACTATAGCGCGCCGTTTTTCATCATTTTTGAAGATTTGAAAAAAATGACGAAATGACAAAAACAAAAGGTTATAGCCCATGTTTTTTGAAATTTTGAAAAAAAAAGTTAGCCTCGTTTCTCATCATTTTGGACCATGGGCTATAGCCCATATCGTACGGCATACTATAGCGCGCCGTTTTTCATCATTTTTGAAGATTTGAAAAAAATGACGAAATGACAAAAACGAAAGGTTATAGCCCATGTTTTTTGAAATTTTGAAAAAAAAAGTTAGCCTCGTTTCTCATCATTTTGGACCATGGGCTATAGCCCATATCGTACGGCATACTATAGCGCGCCGTTTTTCATCATTTTTGAAGATTTGAAAAAAATGACGAAATGACAAAAACGAAAGGTTATAGCCCATGTTTTTTGAAATTTTGAAAAAAAAAGTTAGCCTCGTTTCTCATCATTTTGGACCATGGGCTATAGCCCATATCGTACGGCATACTATAGCGCGCCGTTTTTCATCATTTTTGAAGATTTGAAAAAAATGACAAAATGACAAAAACGAAAGGTTATAGCCCATGTTTTTTGAAATTTTGAAAAAAAAAGTTAGCCTCGTTTCTCATCATTTTGGACCATGGGCTATAGCCCATATCGTACGGCATACTATAGCGCGCCGTTTTTCATCATTTTTTAAGATTTGAAAAAAATTACGAAATGACAAAAACGAAAGGTTATAGCCCATGTTTTTTGAAATTTTGAAAAAAAAAGTTAGCCTCGTTTCTCATCATTTTGGACCATGGGCTATAGCCCATATCGTACGGCATACTATAGCGCGCCGTTTTTCATCATTTTTGAAGATTTGAAAAAAATGACGAAATGACAAAAACGAAAGGTTATAGCCCATGTTTTTTGAAATTTTGAAAAAAAAAGTTAGCCTCGTTTCTCATCATTTTGGACCATGGGCTATAGCCCATATCGTACGGCATACTATAGCGCGCCGTTTTTCATCATTTTTGAAGATTTGAAAAAAATGACGAAATGACAAAAACGAAAGGTTATAGCCCATGTTTTTTGAAATTTTGAAAAAAAAAGTTAGCCTCGTTTCTCATCATTTTGGACCATGGGCTATAGCCCATATCGTACGGCATACTATAGCGCGCCGTTTTTCATCATTTTTGAAGATTTGAAAAAAATGACAAAATGACAAAAACGAAAGGTTATAGCCCATGTTTTTTGAAATTTTGAAAAAAAAAGTTAGCCTCGTTTCTCATCATTTTGGACCATGGGCTATAGCCCATATCGTACGGCATACTATAGCGCGCCGTTTTTCATCATTTTTGAAGATTTGAAAAAAATGACGAAATGACAAAAACGAAAGGTTATAGCCCATGTTTTTTGAAATTTTGGAAAAAAAAGTTAGCCTCGTTTCTCATCATTTTGGACCATGGGCTATAGCCCATATCGTACGGCATACTATAGCGCGCCGTTTTTCATCATTTTTGAAGATTTGAAAAAAATGACGAAATGACAAAAACGAAAGGTTATAGCCCATGTTTTTTGAAATTTTGAAAAAAAAAGTTAGCCTCGTTTCTCATCATTTTGGACCATGGGCTATAGCCCATATCGTACGGCATACTATAGCGCGCCGTTTTTCATAATTTTTGAAGATTTGAAAAAAATGACGAAATGACAAAAACGAAAGGTTATAGCCCATGTTTTTTGAAATTTTGAAAAAAAAAGTTAGCCTCGTTTCTCATCATTTTGGACCATGGGCTATAGCCCATATCGTACGGCATACTATAGCGCGCCGTTTTTCATCATTTTTGAAGATTTGAAAAAAATGACGAAATGACAAAAACGAAAGGTTATAGCCCATGTTTTTTGAAATTTTGAAAAAAAAAGTTAGCCTCGTTTCTCATCATTTTGGACCATGGGCTATAGCCCATATCGTACGGCATACTATAGCGCGCCGTTTTTCATCATTTTTGAAGATTTGAAAAAAATGACGAAATGACAAAAACGAAAGGTTATAGCCCATGTTTTTTGAAATTTTGAAAAAAAAAGTTAGCCTCGTTTCTCATCATTTTGGACCATGGGCTATAGCCCATATCGTACGGCATACTATAGCGAGCCGTTTTTCATCATTTTTGAAGATTTGAAAAAAATGACGAAATGACAAAAACGAAAGGTTATAGCCCATGTTTTTTGAAATTTTGAAAAAAAAAGTTAGCCTCGTTTCTCATCATTTTGGACCATGGGCTATAGCCCATATCGTACGGCATACTATAGCGCGCCGTTTTTCATCATTTTTGAAGATTTGAAAAAAATGACGAAATGACAAAAACGAAAGGTTATAGCCCATGTTTTTTGAAATTTTGAAAAAAAAAGTTAGCCTCGTTTCTCATCATTTTGGACCATGGGCTATAGCCCATATCGTACGGCATACTATAGCGCGCCGTTTTTCATCATTTTTGAAGATTTGAAAAAAATGACGAAATGACAAAAACGAAAGGTTATAGCCCATGTTTTTTGAAATTTTGAAAAAAAAAGTTAGCCTCGTTTCTCATCATTTTGGACCATGGGCTATAGCCCATATCGTACGGCATACTATAGCGCGCCGTTTTTCATCATTTTTGAAGATTTGAAAAAAATGACAAAATGACAAAAACGAAAGGTTATAGCCCATGTTTTTTGAAATTTTGAAAAAAAAAGTTAGCCTCGTTTCTCATCATTTTGGACCATGGGCTATAGCCCATATCGTACGGCATACTATAGCGCGCCGTTTTTCATCATTTTTGAAGATTTGAAAAAAATGACGAAATGACAAAAACGAAAGGTTATAGCCCATGTTTTTTGAAATTTTGAAAAAAAAAGTTAGCCTCGTTTCTCATCATTTTGGACCATGGGCTATAGCCCATATCGTACGGCATACTATAGCGCGCCGTTTTTCATCATTTTTGAAGATTTGAAAAAAATGACAAAATGACAAAAACGAAAGGTTATAGCCCATGTTTTTTGAAATTTTGAAAAAAAAAGTTAGCCTCGTTTCTCATCATTTTGGACCATGGGCTATAGCCCATATCGTACGGCATTCTATAGCACGCCGTTTTTCGTCATTTTTGAAGATTTGAAAAAAATTACGAAATTACAAAAACGATGGGTTATAGCCCATGTTTTTTGAAATTTTGAAAAAGAAAGTTAGCCTCGTTTCTCATCATTTTGGACCATGGGCTATAGCCCATATCGTACGGCATACTATAGCGCGCCGTTTTTCATCATTTTTGAAGATTTGAAAAAAATGACGAAATGACAAAAACGAAAGGTTATAGCCCATGTTTTTTGAAATTTTGAAAAAAAAAGTTAGCCTCGTTTCTCATCATTTTGGACCATGGGCTATAGCCCATATCGTACGGCATACTATAGCGCGCCGTTTTTCATCATTTTTGAAGATTTGAAAAAAATGACGAAATGACAAAAACGAAAGGTTATAGCCCATGTTTTTTTTTTTTTTGAAAAAAAAAGTTAGCCTCGTTTCTCATCATTTTGGACCATGGGCTATAGCCCATATCGTACGGCATACTATAGCGCGCCGTTTTTTATCATTTTTGAAGATTTGAAAAAAATGACGAAATGACAAAAACGAAAGGTTATAGCCCATGTTTTTTTAAATTTTGAAAAAAAAAGTTAGCCTCGTTTCTCATCATTTTGGACCATGGGCTATAGCCCATATCGTACGGCATACTATAGCGCGCCGTTTTTCATCATTTTTGAAGATTTGAAAAAAATGACGAAATGACAAAAACGAAAGGTTATAGCCCATGTTTTTTTAAATTTTGAAAAAAAAAAGTTAGCCTCGTTTCTCATCATTTTGGACCATGGGCTATAGCCCATATCGTACGGCATACTATAGCGCGCCATTTTTCATCATTTTTGAAGATTTGAAAAAAATGACAAAATGACAAAAACGAAAGGTTATAGCCCATGTTTTTTGAAATTTTGAAAAAAAAAGTTAGCCTCGTTTCTCATCATTTTGGACCATGGGCTATAGCCCATATCGTACGGCATACTATAGCGCGCCGTTTTTCATCATTTTTGAAGATTTGAAAAAAATGACGAAATGACAAAAACGAAAGGTTATAGCCCATGTTTTTTGAAAATTTGAAAAAAAAAGTTAGCCTCGTTTCTCATCATTTTGGACCATGGGCTATAGCCCATATCGTACGGCATACTATAGCGCGCCGTTTTTCATCATTTTTGAAGATTTGAAAAAAATGACGAAATGACAAAAACGAAAGGTTATAGCCCATGTTTTTTGAAATTTTGAAAAAAAAAGTTAGCCTCGTTTCTCATCATTTTGGACCATGGGCTATAGCCCATATCGTACGGCATACTATAGCGCGCCGTTTTTCATCATTTTTGAAGATTTGAAAAAAATGACAAAATGACAAAAACGAAAGGTTATAGCCCATGTTTTTTGAAATTTTGAAAAAAAAAGTTAGCCTCGTTTCTCATCATTTTGGACCATGGGCTATAGCCCATATCGTACGGCATACTATAGCGCGCCGTTTTTCATCATTTTTGAAGATTTTAAAAAAATGACGAAATGACAAAAACGAAAGGTTATAGCCCATGTTTTTTGAAATTTTGAAAAAAAAAGTTAGCCTCGTTTCTCATCATTTTGGACCATGGGCTATAGCCCATATCGTACGGCATACTATAGCGCGCCGTTTTTCATCATTTTTGAAGATTTGAAAAAAATGACGAAATGACAAAAACGAAAGGTTATAGCCCATGTTTTTTGAAATTTTGAAAAAAAAAGTTAGCCTCGTTTCTCATCATTTTAGACCATGGGCTATAGCCCATATCGTACGGCATACTATAGCGCGCCGTTTTTCATCATTTTTGAAGATTTGAAAAAAATGACGAAATGACAAAAACGAAAGGTTATAGCCCATGTTTTTTGAAATTTTGAAAAAAAAAGTTAGCCTCGTTTCTCATCATTTTGGACCATGGGCTATAGCCCATATCGTACGGCATACTATAGCGCGCCGTTTTTCATCATTTTTGAAGATTTGAAAAAAATGACGAAATGACAATAACGAAAGGTTATAGCCCATGTTTTTTGAAATTTTGAAAATAAAAGTTAGCCTCGTTTCTCATCATTTTGGACCATGGGCTATAGCCCATATCGTACGGCATACTATAGCGCGCCGTTTTTCATCATTTTTGAAGATTTGAAAAAAATGACGAAATGACAAAAACAAAAGGTTATAGCCCATGTTTTTTGAAATTTTGAAAAAAAAAGTTAGCCTCGTTTCTCATCATTTTGGACCATGGGCTATAGCCCATATCGTACGGCATACTATAGCGCGCCGTTTTTCATCATTTTTGAAGATTTGAAAAAAATGACGAAATGACAAAAACGAAAGGTTATAGCCCATGTTTTTTGAAATTTTGAAAAAAAAAGTTAGCCTCGTTTCTCATCATTTTGGACCATGGGCTATAGCCCATATCGTACGGCATACTATAGCGCGCCGTTTTTCATCATTTTTGAAGATTTGAAAAAAATGACGAAATGACAAAAACGAAAGGTTATAGCCCATGTTTTTTGAAATTTTGAAAAAAAAAGTTAGCCTCGTTTCTCATCATTTTGGACCATGGGCTATAGCCCATATCGTACGGCATACTATAGCGCGCCGTTTTTCATCATTTTTGAAGATTTGAAAAAAATGACAAAATGACAAAAACGAAAGGTTATAGCCCATGTTTTTTGAAATTTTGAAAAAAAAAGTTAGCCTCGTTTCTCATCATTTTGGACCATGGGCTATAGCCCATATCGTACGGCATACTATAGCGCGCCGTTTTTCATCATTTTTTAAGATTTGAAAAAAATTACGAAATGACAAAAACGAAAGGTTATAGCCCATGTTTTTTGAAATTTTGAAAAAAAAGTTAGCCTCGTTTCTCATCATTTTGGACCATGGGCTATAGCCCATATCGTACGGCATACTATAGCGCGCCGTTTTTCATCATTTTTGAAGATTTGAAAAAAATGACGAAATGACAAAAACGAAAGGTTATAGCCCATGTTTTTTGAAATTTTGAAAAAAAAAGTTAGCCTCGTTTCTCATCATTTTGGACCATGGGCTATAGCCCATATCGTACGGCATACTATAGCGCGCCGTTTTTCATCATTTTTGAAGATTTGAAAAAAATGACGAAATGACAAAAACGAAAGGTTATAGCCCATGTTTTTTGAAATTTTGAAAAAAAAAGTTAGCCTCGTTTCTCATCATTTTGGACCATGGGCTATAGCCCATATCGTACGGCATACTATAGCGCGCCGTTTTTCATCATTTTTGAAGATTTGAAAAAATGACAAAATGACAAAAACGAAAGGTTATAGCCCATGTTTTTTGAAATTTTGAAAAAAAAAGTTAGCCTCGTTTCTCATCATTTTGGACCATGGGCTATAGCCCATATCGTACGGCATACTATAGCGCGCCGTTTTTCATCATTTTTGAAGATTTGAAAAAAATGACGAAATGACAAAAACGAAAGGTTATAGCCCATGTTTTTTGAAATTTTGGAAAAAAAAGTTAGCCTCGTTTCTCATCATTTTGGACCATGGGCTATAGCCCATATCGTACGGCATACTATAGCGCGCCGTTTTTCATCATTTTTGAAGATTTGAAAAAAATGACGAAATGACAAAAACGAAAGGTTATAGCCCATGTTTTTTGAAATTTTGAAAAAAAAAGTTAGCCTCGTTTCTCATCATTTTGGACCATGGGCTATAGCCCATATCGTACGGCATACTATAGCGCGCCGTTTTTCATCATTTTTGAAGATTTGAAAAAAATGACGAAATGACAAAAACGAAAGGTTATAGCCCATGTTTTTTGAAATTTTGAAAAAAAAAGTTAGCCTCGTTTCTCATCATTTTGGACCATGGGCTATAGCCCATATCGTACGGCATACTATAGCGCGCCGTTTTTCATCATTTTTGAAGATTTGAAAAAAATGACGAAATGACAAAAACGAAAGGTTATAGCCCATGTTTTTGAAATTTTGAAAAAAAAAGTTAGCCTCGTTTCTCATCATTTTGGACCATGGGCTATAGCCCATATCGTACGGCATACTATAGCGCGCCGTTTTTCATCATTTTTGAAGATTTGAAAAAAATGACGAAATGACAAAAACGAAAGGTTATAGCCCATGTTTTTTGAAATTTTGAAAAAAAAAGTTAGCCTCGTTTCTCATCATTTTGGACCATGGGCTATAGCCCATATCGTACGGCATACTATAGCGAGCCGTTTTTCATCATTTTTGAAGATTTGAAAAAAATGACGAAATGACAAAAACGAAAGGTTATAGCCCATGTTTTTTGAAATTTTGAAAAAAAAAGTTAGCCTCGTTTCTCATCATTTTGGACCATGGGCTATAGCCCATATCGTACGGCATACTATAGCGCGCCGTTTTTCATCATTTTTGAAGATTTGAAAAAAATGACGAAATGACAAAAACGAAAGGTTATAGCCCATGTTTTTTGAAATTTTGAAAAAAAAAGTTAGCCTCGTTTCTCATCATTTTGGACCATGGGCTATAGCCCATATCGTACGGCATACTATAGCGCGCCGTTTTTCATCATTTTTGAAGATTTGAAAAAAATGACGAAATGACAAAAACGAAAGGTTATAGCCCATGTTTTTTGAAATTTTGAAAAAAAAAGTTAGCCTCGTTTCTCATCATTTTGGACCATGGGCTATAGCCCATATCGTACGGCATACTATAGCGCGCCGTTTTTCATCATTTTTGAAGATTTGAAAAAAATGACGAAATGACAAAAACGAAAGGTTATAGCCCATGTTTTTTGAAATTTTGAAAAAAAAAGTTAGCCTCGTTTCTCATCATTTTGGACCATGGGCTATAGCCCATATCGTACGGCATACTATAGCGCGCCGTTTTTCATCATTTTTGAAGATTTGAAAAAAATGACGAAATGACAAAAACGAAAGGTTATAGCCCATGTTTTTTGAAATTTTGAAAAAAAAAGTTAGCCTCGTTTCTCATCATTTTGGACCATGGGCTATAGCCCATATCGTACGGCATACTGTAGCGCGCCGTTTTTCATCATTTTTGAAGATTTGAAAAAAATGACGAAATGACAAAAACGAAAGGTTATAGCCCATGTTTTTTGAAATTTTGAAAAAAAAAGTTAGCCTCGTTTCTCATCATTTTGGACCATGGGCTATAGCCCATATCGTACGGCATACTACAGCGCGCCGTTTTTCATCATTTTTGAAGATTTGAAAAAAATGACGAAATGACAAAAACGAAAGGTTATAGCCCATGTTTTTTGAAATTTTGAAAAAAAAAGTTAGCCTCGTTTCTCATCATTTTGGACCATGGGCTATAGCCCATATCGTACGGCATACTATAGCGCGCCGTTTTTCATCATTTTTGAAGATTTGAAAAAAATGACGAAATGACAAAAACGAAAGGTTATAGCCCATGTTTTTTGAAATTTGAAAAAAAAAGTTAGCCTCGTTTCTCATCATTTTGGACCATGGGCTATAGCCCATATCGTACGGCATACTACAGCGCGCCGTTTTTCATCATTTTTGAAGATTTGAAAAAAATGACGAAATGACAAAAACGAAAGGTTATAGCCCATGTTTTTTTAAATTTGAAAAAAAAAGTTAGCCTCGTTTCTCATCATTTTGGACCATGGGCTATAGCCCATATCGTACGGCATACTATAGCGCGCCGTTTTTCATCATTTTTGAAGATTTGAAAAAAATGACGAAATGACAAAAACGAAAGGTTATAGCCCATGTTTTTTGAAATTTTGAAAAAAAAAGTTAGCCTCGTTTCTCATCATTTTGGACCATGGGCTATAGCCCATATCGTACGGCATACTATAGCGCGCCGTTTTTCATCATTTTTGAAGATTTGAAAAAAATGACGAAATGACAAAAACGAAAGGTTATAGCCCATGTTTTTTGAAATTTTGAAAAAAAAAGTTAGCCTCGTTTCTCATCATTTTGGACCATGGGCTATAGCCCATATCGTACGGCATACTATAGCGCGCCGTTTTTCATCATTTTTGAAGATTTGAAAAAAATGACGAAATGACAAAAACGAAAGGTTATAGCCCATGTTTTTTGAAATTTTGAAAAAAAAAGTTAGCCTCGTTTCTCATCATTTTGGACCATGGGCTATAGCCCATATCGTACGGCATACTATAGCGCGCCGTTTTTCATCATTTTTGAAGATTTGAAAAAAATGACGAAATGACAAAAACGAAAGGTTATAGCCCATGTTTTTTGAAATTTTGAAAAAAAAAGTTAGCCTCGTTTCTCATCATTTTGGACCATGGGCTATAGCCCATATCGTACGGCATACTATAGCGCGCCGTTTTTCATCATTTTTGAAGATTTGAAAAAAATGACGAAATGACAAAAACGAAAGGTTATAGCCCAATGTCTCATCATTTTGGACCATGGGCTATAGCCCATATCGTACGGCATACTATAGCGCGCCGTTTTTCATCATTTTTGAAGATTTGAAAAAAATGACGAAATGACAAAAACGAAAGGTTATAGCCCATGTTTTTTGAAATTTTGAAAAAAAAAGTTAGCCTCGTTTCTCATCATTTTGGACCATGGGCTATAGCCCATATCGTACGGCATACTATAGCGAGCCGTTTTTCATCATTTTTGAAGATTTGAAAAAAATGACGAAATGACAAAAACGAAAGGTTATAGCCCATGTTTTTTGAAATTTTGAAAAAAAAGTTAGCCTCGTTTCTCATCATTTTGGACCATGGGCTATAGCCCATATCGTACGGCATACTATAGCGCGCCGTTTTTCATCATTTTTGAAGATTTGAAAAAAATGACGAAATGACAAAAACGAAAGGTTATAGCCCATGTTTTTTGAAATTTTGAAAAAAAAAGTTAGCCTCGTTTCTCATCATTTTGGACCATGGGCTATAGCCCATATCGTACGGCATACTATAGCGAGCCGTTTTTCATCATTTTGAAGATTTGAAAAAAATGACGAAATGACAAAAACGAAAGGTTATAGCCCATGTTTTTTGAAATTTTGAAAAAAAAAGGTTAGCCTCGTTTCTCATCATTTTGGACCATGGGCTATAGCCCATATCGTACGGCATACTATAGCGCGCCGTTTTTCATCATTTTTGAAGATTTGAAAAAAATGACGAAATGACAAAAACGAAAGGTTATAGCCCATGTTTTTGAAATTTTGAAAAAAAAGTTAGCCTCGTTTCTCATCATTTTGGACCATGGGCTATAGCCCATATCGTACGGCATACTATAGCGCGCCGTTTTTCATCATTTTTGAAGATTTGAAAAAAATGACGAAATGACAAAAACGAAAGGTTATAGCCCATGTTTTTTGAAATTTTGAAAAAAAAGTTAGCCTCGTTTCTCATCATTTTGGACCATGGGCTATAGCCCATATCGTACGGCATACTATAGCGCGCCGTTTTTCATCATTTTTGAAGATTTGAAAAAAATGACGAAATGACAAAAACGAAAGGTTATAGCCCATGTTTTTTGAAATTTTGAAAAAAAAAGTTAGCCTCGTTTCTCATCATTTTGGACCATGGGCTATAGCCCATATCGTACGGCATACTATAGCGCGCCGTTTTTCATCATTTTTGAAGATTTGAAAAAAATGACAAAATGACAAAAACGAAAGGTTATAGCCCATGTTTTTTGAAATTTTGAAAAAAAAAGTTAGCCTCGTTTCTCATCATTTTGGACCATGGGCTATAGCCCATATCGTACGGCATACTGTAGCGCGCCGTTTTTCATCATTTTTGAAGATTTGAAAAAAATGACGAAATGACAAAAACGAAAGGTTATAGCCCATGTTTTTGAAATTTTGAAAAAAAAGTTAGCCTCGTTTCTCATCATTTTGGACCATGGGCTATAGCCCATATCGTACGGCATACTACAGCGCGCCGTTTTTCATCATTTTTGAAGATTTGAAAAAAATGACGAAATGACAAAAACGAAAGGTTATAGCCCATGTTTTTTGAAATTTTGAAAAAAAAGGTTAGCCTCGTTTCTCATCATTTTGGACCATGGGCTATAGCCCATATCGTACGGCATACTATAGCGCGCCGTTTTTCATCATTTTTGAAGATTTGAAAAAAATGACGAAATGACAAAAACGAAAGGTTATAGCCCATGTTTTTTGAAATTTTGAAAAAAAAAGTTAGCCTCGTTTCTCATCATTTTGGACCATGGGCTATAGCCCATATCGTACGGCATACTACAGCGCGCCGTTTTTCATCATTTTTGAAGATTTGAAAAAATGACGAAATGACAAAAACGAAAGGTTATAGCCCATGTTTTTTGAAATTTTGAAAAAAAAAGTTAGCCTCGTTTCTCATCATTTTGGACCATGGGCTATAGCCCATATCGTACGGCATACTATAGCGCGCCGTTTTTCATCATTTTTGAAGATTTGAAAAAAATGACAAAATGACAAAAACGAAAGGTTATAGCCCATGTTTTTTGAAATTTTGAAAAAAAAAGTTAGCCTCGTTTCTCATCATTTTGGACCATGGGCTATAGCCCATATCGTACGGCATACTATAGCGCGCCGTTTTTCATCATTTTTGAAGATTTGAAAAAAATGACGAAATGACAAAAACGAAAGGTTATAGCCCATGTTTTTTGAAATTTTGAAAAAAAAGTTAGCCTCGTTTCTCATCATTTTGGACCATGGGCTATAGCCCATATCGTACGGCATACTATAGCGCGCCGTTTTTCATCATTTTTGAAGATTTGAAAAAAATGACGAAATGACAAAAACGAAAGGTTATAGCCCATGTTTTTGAAATTTTGAAAAAAAAAGTTAGCCTCGTTTCTCATCATTTTGGACCATGGGCTATAGCCCATATCGTACGGCATACTATAGCGCGCCGTTTTTCATCATTTTTGAAGATTTGAAAAAAATGACGAAATGACAAAAACGAAAGGTTATAGCCCATGTTTTTTGAAATTTTGAAAAAAAAGTTAGCCTCGTTTCTCATCATTTTGGACCATGGGCTATAGCCCATATCGTACGGCATACTATAGCGCGCCGTTTTTCATCATTTTTGAAGATTTGAAAAAAATGACGAAATGACAAAAACGAAAGGTTATAGCCCATGTTTTTTGAAATTTTGAAAAAAAAAGTTAGCCTCGTTTCTCATCATTTTGGACCATGGGCTATAGCCCATATCGTACGGCATACTATAGCGCGCCGTTTTTCATCATTTTGAAGATTTGAAAAAAATGACGAAATGACAAAAACGAAAGGTTATAGCCCATGTTTTTTGAAATTTTGAAAAAAAAAGTTAGCCTCGTTTCTCATCATTTTGGACCATGGGCTATAGCCCATATCGTACGGCATACTATAGCGCGCCGTTTTTCATCATTTTTGAAGATTTGAAAAAAATGACGAAATGACAAAAACGAAAGGTTATAGCCCATGTTTTTTGAAATTTTGAAAAAAAAGTTAGCCTCGTTTCTCATCATTTTGGACCATGGGCTATAGCCCATATCGTACGGCATACTATAGCGCGCCGTTTTTCATCATTTTTGAAGATTTGAAAAAAATGACGAAATGACAAAAACGAAAGGTTATAGCCCATGTTTTTTGAAATTTTGAAAAAAAAAGTTAGCCTCGTTTCTCATCATTTTGGACCATGGGCTATAGCCCATATCGTACGGCATACTATAGCGCGCCGTTTTTCATCATTTTTGAAGATTTGAAAAAAATGACGAAATGACAAAAACGAAAGGTTATAGCCCATGTTTTTGAAATTTTGAAAAAAAAAGTTAGCCTCGTTTCTCATCATTTTGGACCATGGCTATAGCCCATATCGTACGGCATACTATAGCGCGCCGTTTTTCATCATTTTTGAAGATTTGAAAAAAATGACAAAATGACAAAAACGAAAGGTTATAGCCCATGTTTTTTGAAATTTTGAAAAAAAAAGTTAGCCTCGTTTCTCATCATTTTGGACCATGGGCTATAGCCCATATCGTACGGCATACTATAGCGCGCCGTTTTTCATCATTTTTGAAGATTTGAAAAAAATGACGAAATGACAAAAACGAAAGGTTATAGCCCATGTTTTTTGAAATTTTGGAAAAAAAAGTTAGCCTCGTTTCTCATCATTTTGGACCATGGGCTATAGCCCATATCGTACGGCATACTATAGCGCGCCGTTTTTCATCATTTTGAAGATTTGAAAAAATTACGAAAT